>NC_141820.1:20802392-21029892 GCF_982586985.1 Callionymus lyra
TGAAATTGGATGAAAAAAAAGGACCAATGACAGAACCTTGAGATACACCAGCACTTCTTTTTAAAGATAATAATGCATTTTAGCAAGTTGGGAATGTATTAGACCATTATTTTATTTATTGATTGGTATGTTCTGCTTGATTGTTAATATCTTGTATTTTTGTAGAGGATATTTTGACATTGTGTTTTTTTGTTTTGTTAACAGACAGTTGCCATGAGTGTGTGTGTTGACGACCACATGTATTTTAAGTTTCAGGCTTCTGCTCCTTGTTGCTGTTCAATATGTGTTTCCTGGTTCACAGTTATGTCCTTAGTTTAATCTTTAGTTGTTTATCTTCTTTGTATGCTTTTGAATTTCATTTTAAAAATATATTCTCAGCTGTTTAAAAAGACGATTGTAGAACATTTCTGCTAATGTGTCAAACTTCTGTTCTAATTTAAATTGTACTTGTTGCATCAGTGGATCTAAAAATACAGTGGGCCTCCCAGGATGCTTTGCAGGACTAAAGGGTTTGTGGTTTTGCACCATGGGTCAAAGTGCCTTCTTTCTTTTTTTATTTTTAAACTTTAATTTTTATTAATTTTTCATAATCAAACAACACAAAACAACACACAAAAGGAAACAGTACATTTAAACAATAATAATGAAAGACAATCAACGTAAATAGAATTGAGAAAAAATAAAATAAAATAACAATAATAATAAATAAATAAACAAGTAAAAAATATATATATATTACAAACAAAATATAAACAGAATATGGAATGGGTTGGATTGATCTCTACAAAAATATATTCAACACAGTCAAGCACACTCAAAATAGTCATTCAGTCCTTCTTTTTTATAAAAATGTGAATACTAGTCCATTTTCCCCATTTCCTATGGACTTCTTCTTCCTATGATTTTATCCTGTGGGTATGTAATTCCATTTTCTAAATTCCCGAAATTATGTTCCTCCAGTCTTTTATTGTGGGCGTTTTCTCAATGTACCAGTTCTCTTTCAAAAATGTATTGGGACAGAAATTAAAAGTGCCTTCTTTCTTCAAAGGTAGAGTCCGTGTGACTTTATTGAACAAGCTGAACTAAAATCTGACCATTGACTGTCAAGAACAAGTCAAATATTTGGAATTAAAAAATATATATCATGGAAACTATCACTGTCCGGTAAAATGAGCTCCTTGGCAGAGGCATGCGCTCCCTCAGTGCATTTCTGGTTCATAATCAGAACCATTATAATGGTAAAATGGTAAAAATGGTGAAGAGTATATTTGATGAGAATGTTTTAATTCTACTGAAACATATATGAGAAGAAAAACGCCGGACAGAGACGACTGAACTCGAATTTCCCGCAGCTTTAACTGTCAGTGAACTCAGCAGACGGTTGATTTAGTGACCTGATTAAATGTGATGTCACAGACAGACTCTGCCACTTTCACCAAAGGGTTACCACCAATAGTCTGAAGAATTTATGGGAAATATTTTAACCCAAGTATTTCAGGGAATAAGGCTTTCGGGCAGGTGTGTGCGCAAGTGTGTGTGTGTGTGTGTCCGCGTGTGCAAGTGTGTGTGTGCGACTCTTAATTCCTGACTCTTCCTAATGCTTTACACTCTTAATACCCTCGTCTGGGAGAGGATGGGTGAGAGAGGGAGAGGATCTGTCTGGGGATTTGGACAGCTGTCAATTAGAATCCCTCGACACAATCTACCTCCGCCACCGACGTCGCCCCTCCCCCCCCTCGCCCCCCCTTGCTCAACGGCACTGACACAGTCACACTTTAAATGCTTCAGGACTTCCCCCTTCACCTCTGCCTGATCGTGTGAGTCAAGAGCTGGATGTTGTTTTCCTGATGCTGTAATCCGCCGCCCCCCCGCCCTCCCCATCCTCACCCCCCCGACACACACACTCACACACTGGTGTTGAGTAGCTAAGGGTGTGTGTTTATATCCTGTGCAGGCTGCTGTGAACAAGCAGAGATTTGGTATCCGGTCAAGTGTAATGGGAGGGATGGAGGAGGGGAAGCCCAACTCGGGCCACAGTGTCCGTACGTATTTATTTCTAGTTCATTTTCCGAGGTTTGAGTCGTGTTGAGTGGAGGCGGCAGATTGTCAATCAGAACGCTGCCATTCCTTACATAGGTTCACATCTCTTGTGTCACCGCGACCTTGGCTCAGACAGTGTGAGACTCAAGCTACGACAGATGCAGCCTGTATAATTCTTTAAAAAAAACAAAAAACAAATGTCACTGAAAACATTGTCGTTTCCTCTCCATCAGATTATCCACGTCTGACCAGATGTTGCACTTGTCTGGGATCGTGTTTGGCCTTAAAAAATGTAACCCAACCAATTCTTAAGGAAAGCATCTTAAGGGATATTCCAAGAGCTTTCGGGACAATGCCACTTTGTCCAAATTCAAATCTCTGTCATGACTACAGACAGAAGGTTTAGTTTCCTTGTTTGTTAGATCCTGTCTGTTGCTTTTTTTGTGTGTGTCTGTCAGTCATAGATATTTGACTTGAAGACACTTTTTCAGTGTATACAGCCACCAAGGAGCTCAGTTAACTTGTCAGTCGAATCAGTAAAACAACTCTGATGATTCAAGGATAGTGTGTATGGATTGTGTAAATGTGTGTCAACTTTTGTGCCATTTTTTTTATTCAAAGAGCAGCGGGTCAGAGGGACCCAGAGACATTAACAAGATCAAACAAGAAAATACCAACACCATGGACTTTCAAGACTAAGACAAGACAAAGACTCAACCAAGACTATAAACTGACAAAGACAAGAGAAGTTAAGAAAGAGACAATGAATAGTTCTGACATGTCGTTAAATAATCTATTCAACTACTTTTTCACAACATACTCTGCATGAGTCTCCTACCCATTCAAGCTTTAAACACTATTAACCTGCTATGTTCTTGTTGTTTCATTTTCATCCCCTTTTTTATGGGGTTGTATGCTAAAAGTTAGCATGCTACCGCGCAACCTGTTTCGCTGAAGTACTTCTGTCATTTTGCTGGGAAAATCAACCTCTTCTTTTCACACAAACTGTGAACTATTAGGTAGGGTAGATGTCCTTCAAAATGTTGTGAACAAGCTGCTTCTTGAATGATATAATTGTGTTTCGAATTCAATTTTCCTCTTTTACATTTTGGATCATGAAATGATTTGACACAACCCTCACAGAAGCAGAAATAGGAACCAGTATCATTACAAATTCATAATTATTAAATAACTGAACCCAGAGCCTCTGACTCAGTGATTTAACAGAATTGTAACAAGTGTTTTTTGTTCACCAGAGGTGAGCTAATGATGTTGAATCTACTTTGACTAACAATCAAAAAAAAAGAATTTGGTCCCATTTGCTTTTGATTTTATCTGTGAATAGTAACGAGTTGCCGTGCGGTGAACTCCTCCCACACAGCAGCCACATCGAAGCAGTTTTAAAAACCACCTCCTCTCCCTGGCAACACACCTCATCAAAATCCATAGACAGAGTTTAAATCCCCGCCCGACTCCCTTTCACAGCACCGACTTGAAATCCATTTAGCAGCATCTGCAGCATTTTCCGCACATAATCTGTGTGCATGTTTTTAAGCTGCAGCCGGAAACTGTGACTTTAAATGACTGGCACGCATGACGTGGTGTCCTTGATTTTCCCGCTTGCACATGTCCTCTCAGTGTGTCATGATGCAGGCAACTGCTGTCAAGACTTCTTAAATTCATCGCTGCGTTCCTCTCGCTCTCGCCTCCACCCCACTCGCTCCACGCCGCCGCCCTGAGTCCCTCTGTCTCACCGCGAACACACATCCAGATATGGGAGAACGTTGGTGATGCTCCCTCAGGTGTTGGTGGTTCTGACTCAGGCTTACTGTCGGCCCGCGGTGCCGCTCGACTTGACTCACAGTCAAGAGCGAATTTGGTGACGGGCGAGAAGACACTGAAGGCAGCACGGTGACAGGATGTGATCGATGACGGTGATTATGACGAGGAATAGATTTTGAACGCATAAGGAAAGTCTTTTTTTGGAAGTAAAAACGGGCAACTTCATTTGACGTAGTCGATGAATGAGACCAAACCCTGAGGCTGTTTAAAGTCTGTCTCATTTTTTAAAGTTGGACTCACTAGAGAACCGAATGTGTCCATCTTTCAAAGTCAAAACGACCACATCATTCAAACCTGACAGCGTGCAATTGGTTTTTTGGGGGATTTTTACCATTCATTCATTCATGTCCTGTGCCGCTTGTTCCCTTATGGGGGGTCGAAGTTTCTAATTGGTGTTGTTTAAAAGCTGACGATGCTGGATTTAATTTGATGGGTCTTAAGGTCAGAGTTCAATCATGTTTGAAAACAAACAGAAAGTGTTCAGTCAGTGGACACCTGCATTGAACACATTTGTGAAAACAACACTGGATCTACTAATTCAGGTTCACCCAAATCTCTTAACAATATAATGTGCTCAATAGGTTTCTGAGCAAAAAATAAACAAAATTGTGAATTTATAAAAATGAAACACGAAGGTTCACATATGGAAATACATTGATGGAATTGTAACACGACAAAAAGAAAAGCAGAAAAGACTGAGCACCTCATTTGCACTCGAATTGTGAGTTCAAATACTTTTGCAGTATTTTTGTTTCAATAAAAAAAATGTGATCCATTTTTATCATTTTAAATATTACTGATTCAAATCATTCATGTCTATGTCTGTGTATGTAAATATATGTTCTTTATATTTGCACTTTGTCATCCCTTGCACTTTGCACTTCAATCTTGTTCTTGTTTTTATGAAACTATCGTTTGCTGTGCAATTTCCCGAAGGAGACCTTCCAAAGGGATTAATAAAGTCCATCTAATCTAATGTAATCTAATAGATAACATGCACAACACACTGCACGTGAGATCAATAACTTGATTGATGAATTATATATTTATTTGTAACAAGACATAAGCTCCTTGGTGGAGGTAGTGGTTAAACCACTCACTCCAACTAACTCGAAATCCAATGTTACCAAAACACATTGTATAAATGAAAAGTCTATAAATATAAATTACTTACTTACTAACATATACACACTTGTATACACTTGAAACACACTCACAGCTCTGGATTTTTTTATCTTTAAGTACACGCAACAAAGAGTGAATGTCATTATTGAGTCTTTTTTGTTTTTCTTTACTACTTTCAGTTCGGCATTTCAAAAGTGTGAAGTACTTATACTATAGTGTACGTAGCTATGAATAATTCATCCCAGTGTGTGACACACAAGGCTGTACTTAACTTCACCTTTAATGTTCAGCAAATGTTAGTTACAGAAGAAAAAAAAGATCTAATTCAGTTGACAAACCTGTGAAAATCAACTGGACTGTTGATCAATAGCTATAGTTTTCCCAGGCTGTCTCGGCTGGTTCAAGGTCAGCATGTTGTTGTACTCAAGAGGCTATTAGTCTTAGTATGACTGCTCTGGTCATGGACACACACACTGTTTTTTTCTTCTCTACTTATTGAAACAACTAATCTGAACTTCAAATTTGAGTCTAAGAGAAACACAATTGTTCACACCGACACTAGCATAAATGTTGTTGTGATAACGTGTGTTTTGGCGAGCGTCCTCTTCACCCTCCTGTTGTTATCAAGAGCCCGGATCGTCCCTCTGTAATTAGGAAGCTCATTTGTGAGCTGCAGCCATTGTGGATGCTGGTTGTTACTGGTTACCTGTCGTTATGGTAACCGTGTTCCTCTCTGTAACGGCAAACTAGACCTCAAGTGGCAAAGATTGCGACTCAGCTCACACTCACGCACACACCTTTGTTCACCTGTTGAGAAACTTCTACTGACGCTTGTTAGCACTTTTATTTCTCTTAAGCTAACATGTGATGTTTCAATAGTTTGTATCACATTTTCCCACAAGAACAAGCAGCAAAATCAAAATGAATCATGAATCTTTTAACATTAAAGACCAATGTTCAAAAACCCAAGATCGAGAGAGAGCTTTAAATACTTATGGTTAACTCAATAAAACATTCAAAAGTGGCACAAAATTTAACTTATATTGATATTATGACCTATGGACAGCTCACAGTGTTCAATCTTCGACCTTCAACAGGTTGTTTTCAAGGACGTGGAGAGGACAAACTGTCAAAAGTTAATCTGGAAACTCCCTAAAACAGAAATAGAGATTCAGATGAAAGATGTGTTTCTTGAAATCCTTATGCAACATAAGGATTTCTTGTGTATTTGTTGTGTATTTGGACACTAACTAACTAAGTTAGTCAGTCTTTGTAAACATTGTTACAGAAAAAGTGATCAACACGTTATTTATGTACCATCAGAGTTATTTGATTGATCATCTTGGACTTTTCAAGGTGAACACAGACATGTTATATTCAATTGCAGTGTTTTATTGTCATTCAAAGTCATATAACCATCACATGTTGTGTTTTTTTTTTATTCATCGCTTTGGTTAAAATAAAATGTGTTTAAGTGCATCATTTATATCTTTATTATAGAAACCAAAACTGTTGCATTTTTTCTTTAATGTTCAATTCAAAAGAGGCTCTTATAATTATATACATTTTATTAATTTCAAAATATAAGAAGATACAAATTCTGACATTGTTCACTGATCAAATTCTGCTTTATTAAAGTGAAAGTTCACCCAAAATTCACTCTTTTATACTCTCTACTATTATTTGTCCAAAAAGATAACCAAAAAATCCTCCAAATACCTTCATACTGCTCGTCTATAATGTCTTGTAGTCTTGTTTTGTAACAGGAGCTGACATGCTACACAGAAGGAAAATACTACATTTATTATAGACACTTCTGCCTAAAAGGAACAGATTACTAGAAAATAATACCAACCGTTAGTCGACATGAGGGTGAGTGGAAAATGAGTGAAATTTAAATTTTGTGTTTACTATCACTTTATGTTGTAACTTTTTCTCAGGTGTTTTCTTGATAGCATGCCCTCATATATTTTAAACCTGTGGCAGTCTGAGCATAAAATGTTGCACTTCAGAGCCAAAAATAGCTTTTGACGTTAGCTTTAGCTGAGCTAACTCTGCTATGCTAATTAGCTTGTAGCAGCTGCAGCTAATTTTTGATTAGTTTCCCACGTGTCGAAGATAAGAACGACCGCACTTTACATCCAAACAAGGGTCGACAGGATGTCTGATTCTATTATTACGTTGTTTGCAGCTGGATTAAACCTTCCTCCAGATGTCCACTTGACAAATATTGTAAAAACATCCTAATGGCTGTATCCAGTGCGTGAAATCGCTGCGTTGCCAGTGGCCAGTCACACAGCGAGATGTTGGTGAGTTATTATTCATGGCTGCGGTCTGAGGACAGTGCACTAATCCAGGGGCGGGGAGATGCACATAGTTCTTATCATGATGAGGCCCAGCATTAGATAAGGAAAAAGATAAATATAGTGCTCATGCTTTGTTTTCCTAATCCCGCCACAGGGCGAAGAAACTAACCTTTTAAATAGGTCACCTTCTCTGCTTTCACGCTCGCTGCGTTCATGCGCGTGCGTGAGCTTCGTAGCAGCCAGTTAAAGTTTGGGATGTTTGGATGAGTGAGTGCATTTCTTAAAGGGCCGTTTCAGCGTGTCGGGAAAAAGGAATGTACGAAACAGGAAGTGCGCTTGTTAAAGAGCAATATTTCCTGAAGAATGACACACTTCATATTTCCACGCTCGAGACTGAATGAAGATTGTTGTTTCGTTTCCACAGCCTCTGCAACCCCCAGATCGAACAGGACACTAGTTAGAGGATTCATAATTTAAAATGTCTTATCTTGTCAAAGAGAAGAAACAAAAAGAAAGGAAACACCATCGTGTTGTTACAAGGTCTGCTGGTCCGGATGAATGCTGTGCAGCTGTCCGTGGTCCTGAAGCTGGATATTCTTTCAAAATACACTAAATGCTGCGGATACAATCTGATTTTCCAAATATTTCTTTTTGGAAAAGTTTGTGGCTAAAAACTTTTATCTTGTGTGGTTTGGCTAATATATCAATTTACAATAGATGATTCAATGAAACACCAATGATGATGACCAAAATGACGAGACCCATCAGAGACCCCAATGGAAACAAACAAATGTTGCTGTATGTACAGAATTTGTTTGTTTAAAAAAAAAAAACTTGGGCTGTCACACAAAGTATTGACTAGAATTTATTTTTTAATATTTGACATTCCATGTTAACTACACTTTGAGCATCTACAGAATATAAAGAAAAATACTAATCTTGTCGATGTGATATGGATTTTGATCTGTTTGGTAAACTATGGAGAATATTTTATTTATTTATTATTTCGTTTTTGTTATCATTTCATGCGAAGATGTTTATGCCTCTCAAATGTCTATTGAAAACCAAAAAAGGAAACAATACACCTGAACAAGATCCCACTCACCATACAAAACGACACTAAAATATATTTATTAACATGTAATCATATTATAATTAATACAATAATGTATGCTTTGTTAAATATATGCATATTAGCAGTGAGGAGGTAGATCATTTTTGTATCTACAATCTTTTTACTCCACTTGTTCTTTCTAATGTATGGTTTAGTCATCCACAACCTTTGAAAACACCAAGGCTAACCACAAGTTTATCATTAGCCATGTAGCATAAGGTTGCATTAATCATCTTAAGTTATTATTAAGGACGTTTTTCCTGTGATCTTTTTGGATTATATTAGATAACTTTATTGATCCCTCTGGAGGTCTCCTTCGGGAAATAGTATTTCCAGCAACACAGATGATAGATTCATAAAAGAAAGTGCAAGATGACAAAATCTAAATCTAAAGTAAAGAACATAGATCAAAGAAAAATAATAAAGAAAAACATACAAAGCTTAACATTGAATATCATCTTTTCACTCCACTCCTGCCCTCAAGCTCAGAATTAAACAATCTAATAGCACGAGGAATGAATGAGTCCCTGAGTCTATTAGTGTTGCATCATGGGAAGAATTACACTCAATAGAATTAGCTCAATAAAACATTTATTACACAATCACTTAGTTGAACAGTAGTAACATTAAAATGATTAAAAAGTTGCTCAATATTTTGGGAGAATATATTTTAATCATACATGGTTGCTTGCTGTATATTTGACATAAAGTAGTAAATGTTAAAGCCAAACGTTAATGTGTTAATTGAAAATGAAATACATAATACTAGAAATGTTTTTTAGGAAAAGCACAAAATCGCTATGAGGGTATGAAATGTACTCAGTGAGTGTGTCTGCAAGTGTCAGTGACTGTGTGTCTGAAAAGAATAAGCCTGTTCATCTCCTTCAAAGCCAGCAGGGATGAAAACATCTGGATAAGAAGAAGAGTGGTGCGGAGCGGCCCCGGGGCCCGACCCTGCTCCGGTCTCTGAGGGACAAAACAAAGCCAACAAAAAGTCCAAAGTGAAAAGCGAAGAGGAAGTAGATGTCATCGGGATGAAAGCTCCTCTTTGTGTCCGGTTGTAAGAGGACGAAATTGTGTGCATTAAAGGCTGCAGGTTTGAAAGAGCGGCAACACAAACTGACGAACCATCCTGGAACACAAAGAAGCAAGAAAACAAATTTCACTTCTTGGACATCGTTCCTCAACATTTTGTGTATCAAAAACGTCAGGATTTGAGAGAGTGAAAAATAATCAACATAACAGGCTCCTGTCATAAACCAATTTTATTTATTTATTTTTCATGTCTTTGTTCTCCTCCCATCTCTGCGTCAGTTTCAAGGTCAACTAATGTCTTGGACCACTTTTGTACTCATCAGTGTCTGTTTGTACAAAACTCTCTTTTCCTTGAAAAATGTACATTAGAAAAGGTTCAAAGAACACTTTGTTTTTTTGATGAAAGGAACTGCTGTTCAAGCTCAAACAACATTTCTTCGCCAACGCTGTCGGATTGAGTTCAGTGCTATGGAAATTTAAAAGCTAACGAGATTAGATTTATGAGCAAACAAATGCACTGCAGTAACATTGAGCTGCTTGGCAGAGGTCTGTGTTTTTTTCTAGTTTGAGGTGGTGATGATTAAGTTCATCCGTTCAGATTTAACTTTTGATAAAAATCCTTTTTTACTCTGCAGAGAAACACACTCTTGAAATGTAATATATGTGTCCAGGTTTACATTAGAAAAGGTGCTCTGGTGCTGCAAACCAACATGCCAGTTAGTGCATGTTTTAATTTAATATTTGCTTTTTAGCATTTTTCTCTATAAATCCATGTTTGTAAAGTCCCACTCATTATTATTATCATCTCTTAGTATTATATAGTCTTATTGGACACATTATTTTTGCTGTACTTGATTCCCCTCGGTAAAATCATTCAGAGATTTCCTGATGTTTCTTATCACATTTTTGCTGATGACATCCAGCTCTACTGCTCTTTTGATCCAACTGAGCCCCAGAGGCTGAACAGCTTAGTCAATTGTTTGCTAGAAATCAAACAATGGCTGAGTGAAAACACTTTGCAGCTAAATGTGGACAAAACTAAAACTCTGGTGATTGCTCCTGATGATAAAGTTCCAGGGTTGAGTCAGTACTTGGGTGACTTAGGTCAGTCTGTCAAACTGAGCCTGAGAAACCTGGGTGTTGTATTTGATAAAGACATGTCTCTTGTTCGACATTGCAGAAAACTGACCAGAAACTGTTTCCTTCAACTGAGAAAATTCTCTAAACTTAGGAAAATGTTGTCGGAACATGATCTGGAGCTTGTAATCCATGCGTTTGTTTCTTCTCGTCTGGACTATTGTAACAGTTTGTTTTCATGTCTTAACAAGAAGGATCTGTCTCGCCTGCAGTTGATTCAGAACCCTGCAGCAAGAATTCTGACCCGCTCTAGTAGAAGAACTCACATTTCTCCGATCCTTAAAACTCTTCACTGGCTTCCAGTTTCTTTCAGGATCAACTTTAAAATTCTGGTTCTTACTTTGAGATCTATTCATGGTCAGGTTCCTCCTTACATCACTGATCTGATCCAGCCTTACACCCCAGCTCGGGCTCTGAGGTCTGTGGATCAGAATCTACTGATGGTTCCTGAACACGCTTCAGGACCAGAGGAGAGAAATCCTTCCAGACTGTTGCTCCTAAGCTTTGGAATGATCTTCCTCTCTCTGTGTTTGACTCCTTTAAGAAACTTCTTAAGACGTTTTTATTTGTTCAAGCTTTTCCTTGATTTTCTGGAACTCCTGTTGTGTTATCAGTTTTATCTTGATCTTTAAAGTATATACTTTATTGAGTATTGTTCCGATTGTTTAAGCGCTTTGTGACCCTGGTCTGGAAAAGCGCTAAACAAATAAAAATTACTTACTTACTTACTTACATCACATTTCTTTTTTTTCCTTAAACAAATGCTTTTTTTTTTTAAATTAAAATCATGATGTTCATTAGTCCAAATAGGTTTATGTACCTGTATAGTTTACATCTTCTTGCTGTTACAAAACCCTTGTTTCTTTAAGTGACATCACAGCAACAAGCGACGTCACTCAAATGCAGGAGCCAAGGTCTCAAGCTAACATATTCCTACACAATTGGATTATACATATTCTCCCTTTTGTTAGATTCAAATCTGAAGCTTCATTTTTTTTCATGACAGAGACTCTAATGATTTAGAATAAATTTGCCTGATGAGAAACAGCAAATTAAAAAACTCATGTGAGGAGTTATTGTTGTTCGTGGCTTGAAGCATGATTTGAGTTTTTTCTCCCTAGTGATGACCCTCTTTCCCCTCGGTTCTCTGAAATCCACTTGTTGTTATTGTTGTTTTGATCCTGGCCTCATAGTAAAGTGATTTGAAGTAAAGAGCCTCTCATGAAAAACAGGAGCTGTGACTCCGCCCCCCCACAGAGAGAGAGAGAGAGAAAGAGAGGGAGAGAGAGGGAGAGAGAGAGGGAGTTTGTGACAGCTCGTGTTTCCTGCTCAGACATTTTCAGCGGCAGCTAAACGGTGCGAGACGCACTTTTTTGACGTGAGGAACTATCACCTCAACCTCATCTCATCCATCATCCTTCACCCTCAGAGACACGCGCGTCCACCACAGTGTGTTTTCCACTGACACATGTGGAGAGGACCACCCGCCGGGAGCACTGAGTCTGATCCATCTCCGCTGCAGGATCGAATCTCGGGCAGGATGTTCCGGATCAACAAGTCCCTGCACTTCTTCGCGCAGTGACGGTGGATGGCGGCGGGATGGAGATAGCCTTGGTGAGCTTTGAGAACGGAGGCGCCAAAGGAAGCGCGGGAGGCGGCGGAGGAAACAATGCCGAGGAGAGCTGCCGGAACGCGCTGGACGTCCCTCAGCCGGGCTTCGTTCAAGGTGGACTCGGGGAGGACTTCGCCAAGGAGCTGAACACCCGCGGGAGTCCTCGCCAGAACCAGCAGCAGCAGCAGCAGCAGCAGCAGAGCTCCTGGAAGATCAACGACATGAACAACACTTTCGGCTGCAGCGAGAACGCCATGGATGCGCTTTTACGCGCGGACCACAGCCCGCACCTGTTCGACGACGACCTGCTGGACATGGACCTGGACACGGAGAGCAACGAGAGGGTCCTCATCAACATCGCCGGGTTGAGGTACGAGACCCAGCTGGGGACTCTCAACCAGTTCCCGGACACTTTGTTGGGAGACCCCGCCAAGAGGATCAAGTACTTTGACCCGCTCCGGAACGAGTACTTTTTTGACCGCAACAGACCCAGTTTTGACGGGATTTTATACTTCTATCAGTCCGGGGGGAAGATCCGACGACCTGTCAACGTGTCCATTGATGTGTTCGCGGATGAGATTAGGTTCTACCAGCTGGGGGAGGAGGCCATGGAGCGGTTCCGGGAGGATGAGGGCTTTATTAAAGAGGAGGAGAAGCCCCTGCCCCAGAATGAATTCCAGAAGCAGGTCTGGCTCATATTCGAGTACCCGGAGAGTTCGAGTCCCGCCAGGGGCATCGCCATCGTGTCGGTGCTCGTCATCACCATATCCATCATCACCTTCTGCCTGGAGACGCTGCCAGAGTTCAGGGACGAGCGGGAGCTCCCCGTGACCAGCCGCCTGGACAACAGCACCGCGCCCCGGCCGTCCCTCACCTTCACCGACCCCTTCTTCATCATCGAGACCACGTGCGTCATCTGGTTCACCTTTGAACTCTTCGTGCGCTTCTTCGCCTGCCCCAGCAAATCGGAGTTCTCCAAGACCATCATGAACATCATCGACATCATGTCCATCATGCCTTACTTCATCACCGTGGGCACGGAGCTGGCCGAGCAGCAGGGTCAGGAGCACCAGAACGGTCAGCAGGCCATGTCCCTGGCCATCCTCCGGGTCATCCGCTTGGTCCGCGTCTTCCGAATCTTCAAGCTGTCCCGGCACTCCAAGGGGCTGCAGATCCTGGGTCAGACCCTCAAGGCCAGCATGAGGGAGCTCGGACTCCTCATCTTCTTCCTCTTCATCGGGGTCATCCTCTTCTCCAGCGCGGTCTTCTTCGCGGAGGCCGACGAACCGGAGTCGCACTTCTCCAGCATCCCCGACGCCTTCTGGTGGGCCGTGGTCACCATGACGACCGTGGGCTACGGCGACATGAGGCCGGTGACTGTAGGAGGGAAGATCGTGGGCTCCTTGTGCGCCATCGCCGGCGTGCTGACCATCGCTCTGCCTGTGCCCGTCATCGTGTCCAACTTCAACTACTTCTACCACCGGGAGACGGACCAGGACCAGTCGTCCTTGAAGGACGACCCCAACGGAGACAAGGAGAGTCCGGAGCTGAAGCGCAAAGGAAGCAAAACATCCAACAAATCCCAGGACGCGGAGAACAACGACGCGTCGGTGGAGAAGAACATGAAAGCCAACAGCAGCATGGACCTGAAGAGATCCCTTTACGCGTTCTGCTTGGACACACGGGAAACTGACCTGTAGCTCCTTTAGAGCCCGGTTCTGTCCAATAAGCCCCCCATTAATGCACTCTTAAGTCTTTGCACAAGCAGAGGATCAACAGATTGCAATCCTGAAAAGTTAAAAGAGGTTTGATTTATGAAAAGCACATGTTAATCCTCCTCATTTGCTGAGTAGAAGAAGAAGCACACTGGCCCTTTAAGAGCGGGAATACCTACACAAGTACATTAAAGTCGTGGACGAACGAGCCAGGAATATAGGACACGCAGTCTGTGTTCCGGATCATGGAGCAGGACTTGGAATAATTACTTGACATGACAAGGATTAACTGCAGCTGCAGACTTTTGTACATAAAACAAACTCAATGATCAGTAGAAGAAAAGCCAAATTTTATTTATCCCTACATGTTTACGCTGGAGAGTCGTGTAAATATTTGTCATCATCATGGTGTTAGTATTGCTGTAAAAAAAAAAAAAAAAGAAAACTATTTTTGAGACGCAGACACCTGTTTCCTCCACTCAGGTTCTGACCAAGGATCAAGCTTTGTTTTTCTTTTTTCGTATCAAGAGTCTCCTCGCAGAGGACCTGAAGATTTTTAGACGTTGATCAACAGCCTTGGTGTTTAAACTAAAGAGTATTTTTCAAAGGACATCACATGGAAGTATAATATTCAAGGAGGAAAAGCCAAGAAAGAGGACAGCGCAGAGACCTCTGGAGAGAGCCAACGTTCCAATCACCAGGTGAGTGAAGATTCTCCTCATTGTTCAGTCTTTAAACGAGTTCAATGTTTCCCTCTTTAATCTATCACACATTAACGCTTCAAGATACAAAAATAGATCTCATCTTTTATATCAATTAACAATATATTTGTATGTATTTATTTTGTATGTATATATTTGTTTTCTACAATTGCACACTGTTTTGTATATGTCATACTCTTAGAATCTTAACATTTTGTATCTGTATCAAATCATTTTAAACTGTAATTAACCTCTTTAACTGTTTGAAACACGTATCAACCATAAACAGGTGTAATAATACAATGTTCTAGTATAATGAAACAGTTTTCAACTGTAATCAAACAATGTTTAATGTAATCAAACATTGTTTAACTTTAATCAAACAATTTTCAAATTTTAATCAAACAATTTTCAAATTTATTGAAACAATGTTTAGCTTTAATCATGCTATTTTCAACTCTAATTAAACTATTTTCAACTGTTATCAATCAATTTTCAACTGTAATCAAACAATTTTCAACTTTAATAAAAACAATTTTCAAATGTATTCAAACAATGTTTAGCTTTAATCAAACTATTTTCAACTCTAAACAATTTTCAACTTTAATCAAACAATTTTCAAACGTTTTTAAACAATATTTAACTTTAATCAAACCATTTTCAACTTTAATCAAAATTAATTCAACTAAAATCAAATCGATTTTTACTCAAACAATGTTGAACTGTATTCAAACAATTTTCAACTGTAATCAAAAGAGAGAGAGAAGAGCAGTTCTTATTATTTGATTCCCATATTCATACTTTTCTATTTCACTGAGCAGAATATTTACTTCTCATTTGGTTCATATATTTTTGTTTATTTAATATTAATCCTACAGAAATACTGCCTTTTTCGATGCCGTTTGATCGTTTATGTGTGTCATGTATTCTTGGGTGAAGGTTCTAATTTTATTTTTTTTTAATTCCATAATTAATGATAAAAGAAAATTCTTATTCTATTGCAAGAAACTGTTTTCAGTTTGATGGTTCAGAACTGACCAGGGCAAATACAAGTAAAGTACAAAAATCTATTCCTTGTCCAAAAATCCTCATCAATTAATTTTCTGTGCTTATTTTACCTCCTTGCCAGGTGTAAAATATTTGAGTGAAAGTCTATAGTGGTGTCAGTGACCAAGCTAATAGGCTAAGAAAAACTAAAAAAAAAACTTTGGTTGAAATCATTGAAAATATGAAATATTAATATTAAAACTATATGAGAATGTATTTTATAAAAGTATATTCAGTAATAATAATTTTTCCATCACTTTGTCAAATGTACTTGAGCTACATGTCATCTGTGGGAGAGATTGAGTGACGAGTGCAGCGACGTCTTCATATGATGCAGTTAAAGCACAAAGAGAGTCGCAGCTGATGCTCCGAGAGCCTGTGATTGACAGAAACACTCACATGCGACACGAGCGCACACAGCCGGAGCATTATCACGTCTCACCGCGGTCAATGCTTCGCCGGTGCTGACCCAAAAATTTGAGGGATAAAGGAGAGAGAAGGAAAGTTTGACCTGTTCAACAAAGGAAGATCAAAGCAGATTACAATGAGCTTTTTTTTTTCCTGATACGCAGAGCAGAGCATGTGTGTGTGTTTCTGGGCGAGATTGACTGCAAGCTGCGTCTGGCAAAACAACTGCTGCGTTCTGAAATGAAAGAGCAAACAACATTTTTCCTCGTTTAATGCTCGGAAACATCGTCATAGAAACGGCAAATACACAAGCGAGTCACGTCGCAGGCCAGACACTTGTCGTCAGAAGCAACTTGGAATTAAGAAACGTTACTTTAATTATACAAACTCACACCGTTTTTATCCATATCTGCTTGTATTGTTTTTCGATGATCATACATTAAGTCTAGACCTCGCTTTTTTTAAATCATAAATGTTTTCAATTTTCGATTTCATGACTTCAAATGAAACCGATGTTTTCAGTACATGTACCTCTGCCACAATGGTCACATGATCGTTGCATTCATCTGTCTTGGGTCAGGAAAGAAACTCGACGATGATCATTTTTCAATAAAATACTTCAAGAAATGATGATTATAAGACAAAGAAGAAATATAACAAATTTACGGGGTTCTCGAATCCCACCTGGGTTTTGTTTGTATGGCTTCTAACTACTATTCAAGACGAAATGTTATATTATTGTTTATTCAACATTGTTTTAGGTTTGCTTGCTAAACTTGGTAGTTAGGATGCAGTGAAGCTAACGTTGCTGGTGGTCTAGCGGTGACTTGGTGGTCCATGTTAGCCTCATTTCTTCTATATATGGATGTGTTTGTTTCCCTGCGTTATACTAACTCCAACATCTTTGACAACACTCTTCATCATGTGATCGCTAGCTACGTGTGAGGATGACGTGAAGTTTGCAAGAAACACATTGTGAACTTAGTGTTGATTTAAGTGTGAGTTAAATAGATGTTGAACATCTATTGTATCATAAGTATGTGTTTGTTTGTATAAAACTCTCTTTTCATTGAAGTATTTACATTAGAAAATGAGCTTAAGCCCCGCCCACTGAAAACGCTTAGTTTTTCTGGAGATAAATTCTTGTTCACCATAACCACACCCACTCTGCTGTGATTGGTCAAGCATCGAGGTTTGTCACACAGCACCAAGGGACTTGTTATATAAACAAAACAGGGCGTTATTACAGCTGGCTGGAGGAGTGAAGCCATTATTAAGTCATAATGGACTCCGCTCTCGTAACCTCTCGTTCGCTGAGATTTTAGACGGGGGAGAACTCTATAAAGTAATACGTTTAAAACATGGTCATGTTTAGAGACTTACTGCCTCTTGAAGAGGAAGACTTCAACATTTAAAACATGTGGGTGAGTCAGGAGAGTTGGAGTTTGACATTAGTTGACCTTTAAAGACTTACTTACGCTTTTTTTTTACTGTTGCATTGACATTAAGAAGTAACGGATAAAGTGATAAAGCCTAGGTCACAGCGTAGTAAAATATAGTGATCACACTAGAGAACCATTTTATAGTTTAAAAAAGTTTAATTTAAATAGTGAATGATGTATTATTATAGCTAAATAGTGATTAAAATGTTTTTTGACAAGCTTTACTTTCTTCTCTTGTTTTTTTATTTGGTTTGTTTATCAAAGGCTTTTATGACAAAGGTCTCTGATTGGTCCACATTCGAGTCAAGAGATTACATTCGTGCAACTAAAATTCCGCCGACTCAGCCCGTGCAGAGCTCATCCTGGAGCCACATCCAATCATTTCATGGACTTTTGTATTTTTCCGAGCGATCCAGGTCCCCTCGCTGCCCGGATCTGGTGGGATTACGTAACCTTGTGTTTTTAAACACACACACACACACACACACACTCGCCCCGTTACAAACGTACCGACGCTTGTTCCAGCATCTCGCTTGAGCGACGGGACACAAACGTGGCGTCCTCATGGCGTCACCTCCGCCAGCAGGACAGCATCTGGACGCAGTCGACCGGAAGCCAACGAACGTGTTAGCCTGCATCTTTGATTACTTTCATTCCAATTCACCCAGTAATTGCAGCCTCCATCACCACCGCTCAAACGCTCCGCCTGCACTTACACGACTGTTTGGTAAAAAAAAAAACTCTGAAGGCGTTTCTGTGCCGAACATGTCAGATAACACGCGGATATCTGAGGGGGATTCTCTTGTAACTCTTGTCTATTTATTTCATATATATGATATATATATATACAGAGAGGAATGAGAACGATTGATGATGTGAAATGGGTTTGATTATTTCACTAAATAAGCTCAAGAAAACAGTGTTGAGAACATTATCATGATAGATGTTATCTCCTCCCATTCCATTCTTATCATCCTATTAGCTACAATGCTAGCTTAATGCTAACTCAAACTTACATAAGGAGATGCATGTTCAGAAGAAGAAAATCAGATTCTTTATATGCACAGGTTTGATTTTATAAAATGAATCTTTGGGTCCAAAAAAGGTTTATTTGATCCTCTAAAGGGTCCCCAAACTTTGTTGGACCGTGGACCAGCTAATGAAGCGTCAAGAAAAAACAGTGTAAGTAAGTAAGTAAGTAATACTTATTTATATAGCGCTTTTCGAGACCAGGGTCACAAAGCGCTTAAACAATCAAAACAATACTCAAAAAAGTACATACTTTAAAGATCAAGATAATACTGAGAACAACACAGGAGTTCGAGAAGTGTTTAGAGATCAGTAGGTGGCGCCATCAGTATAAAAGTTGTTCAAAACATAGGGAAATAGTCTAGTGGAAAAATGATGACACCAGTTTAATGTCGACATGATTTTCACAGACCAGCCTTCCAATGGAAACAACTCATATAAATAAGTAGGAAATGTACATTAAAAATACATGTCAACGTAACACTGACTGAAACATCAGGGTCCTACTGTATGTAGAGTTAGTGTTTCACTACTTTTGTGGACTTGACTGACAAAAGCATCTTTTCAAGAGGGACTGGCTTGTGTTACATTGAAGGATCTCAGGTCGCTTTGTTAGAATAAAAGACCCTTCAGACGGCGTGACAAATGTCTCAGGTGGAGCCAAACCACTGCCCTATAATGCATAGCCTGCCCTGTGATAGGGTGTCATGGGTGTCATGGGTGTCCCGTTCATCTCGTCCTGAAAAGCCGGGATAGATTCCAGCCCTTCACGAATCCGATCGCCAAATCACTGGTAGAAAACTAGACACTTTTCTCTTGACTTATATTTGTCATTTAGAACAAAACATTGTAGGACATTTTCATTGTGTAGGAAACATGTGACCTCATTCTTTTTTTCATAATCTTTTTTTTCTAATTTTCATAATAGATGGAAAAACCTTCTATGAAGGCCTTGATCTATCCCATGATCCTTTGCATAAGTCACAGGAACAAGCTTTGTGTGAGTAAAGTCATTGTACTCAGAGTAAATATAGCAAAAACATGTGTTTTAAAGACTTAGTTATAAACCAAAATCACAGCTAAATACACATAATCTGCATCATGGATTGAAATTACAACATGTATGTGTAATTCGTGGACGGTATCTTTGTATGATTGAGTGATGAGTGTGGGTTGCTTTTCCCAGATGTATAGCACTCAAAAGTGAAACACAATCATGAGCTCTTTCATGGTGTGATTCCTGATTCATTGGGTCTATAAATATATATTCATGGGGGACAACTGACCTTTAAACATGGCCTCATTTTTGGGGGCCGTGTTTTTTTTTCAAGAACCCAGTCTGGTTGAGAGAAGAATAGATCGTCCATAAATAGAGCTCTTGACTTCATTCTGGATCTGCACACATGTGTGTGTGTGTGTGTGCGTGTGTGTGTGTGTGTGTGCGCTGACGACCCTCCACTGAGGCTAATTGCTTTTCTGCTGATGCTACGACAGATAACCGTCAAATCATCTGCTCCAGTGTTCAGCAGCTGCAAACGTGGCTCCCTCGTCAGGATCAGCTGCATCGTGCCAGCGACCAGGATTACGACCGCTGTCGGAAGTTAAGACCTGGTCCTGGACGCGGCCCCTGACTGTTGTCGTATATGGCTAATCGACCAACAGATAACAAGGGGTTTAGAGATGATTAGCAGTGTTGTCGTGGTCACACCACATGGCTCATAGTCTGGACCAGTGCGGTGTCGTGAGGACGTGGTGGCGTTGATGCACCGATCGTGTTGAATTAAGAGCTTCGGCCAGGAAGTGTGTTCGTGCGTCTGTTTGCTAAATAACAGACGTCCATGATATTTACAGGACATATTGGCAATAATAATAATGTATTATATTTGATTATGTTTACCTAATTTATAACCCAAGTTACAGATAAAACATGTTTACAAATTTTAAAACTCTAGTCTAAAATGATATTTCTATATTTTTCTTTTACACCATCAAACACCTTTAAGACAGTTTTAGTCCAATACAAAATGTTATTCAATTCCACATAATTCTAAAAACGTTTTTCTTTATAGAGAGATATAGATAGATTATATAGATAGATAATTTATTTTAATTAATCAGATTTTGATCAACAATGATTTAACTGCATAATTATTTTTGAGTTATTTTGTTTGCAGACACAACATAACATCAAAGGGAAGAAAAAAGTCAACAAATGTTTACAATCCTAAGAACCAAAGCAAACATGAAGCTCGAATAGCTTCTAAAAAACATGTACTTTTGTGTACAAATTTTGGGTATAAAGTCGTTTAAATATTATCGAGATGTAAAACAAGCAAGCATTGGTCAGCTTGTGTTCATTTATTCATTACATTTCCACATTTTGTTCCCATAAGAGTGTCTTCCAAAGACACTAAGGTTCATCACAGTCAGGATACACCGAGAGACAGAAACTCACACCAACAGACAATGTAAATCAGTGTGGCCTTTGCCTGTGTAACACATTGAAACTGAAGATGTAAAATAATTTCTGTTCGTCAAGTTACAGCCCTGATGTCAATAATTTCCACTTTTTCAATATTTCAGATGTTAATAATTGTTTTGTTTGTATATTTTCTTTCCCATGATATACGCCTTTTTGAATTTTCCTCCACAACTTCAAGCAGCATCAAACTTACTAATGTTTTTATTTTGCCTTTTTATAGAATACTTTTTCTTCGTTCTCAAAATGAAAACAGTGTTTGTGTCATATTTCCTGATAGTTTTATTCATATTTCTTAAGCTCATATCTTAAATATCAAGGTATAAGTGCATTTGCTATCCTACTGTACTTTTGATTCCATCATTTTAATGGGTTTTTTTCACCAAAAAACGACAAAATTAATTTCCCTACTTCCCTACATTACTAATCACAAGTCAACTTTGCTGCGGAATAATCAAGTAGATCCGTAAAATAATAGCTAAATTCAGGTTAATCCTTAATCAGGAAGTGCCTTTTTTTGCTCATTTAATCATCAGTTTTCTATTTGTTAGTGCTGTTAATGACATTGAGATTTGAGCTGTGTCCTCAAAAAACTTGTAGCGGATTAAAAAACTTTTCAATCCACTACAATCATATCCCGACGCAGCCGCCGACGTGACTGACGCTTGGTTCTATGGAGAGAGTCAATCTGAATCCCAAACTAATCCCCCCAAATCTTTGCAGCGAGCTCACTGTCAACTGGACCGGTTCCATCGCTCAGGGAGATAAACACACATGTGTATGGCAGTGTTTACATGCCCCATATTATCAGGATTCTATTTTTACCTTCATAAATATGTTTAATCCGACGCTATCAGAGGCTTTGCGTGACCGAGGAGCAGAAGGAGAAACGGCGGTGTGGAGCGGAAGCTAATTACACGGATGTTACCGCAGAACTATCCACTATGAGCTCTTGTAATCGGCCATGACCACTCGTAATCACTCAGTGTCATCTCGACCAGTCATCCTCAACACTTCACATCAACCACGCCGCATCAGACACGACCATGAGTAATCAAATCTTACTTTCACCAAGCACGTGCATCCTCAACCAACACCTAGCCGCTAAGAACGAATGACGATTTATAAGACACAATATGAAGATCTAGGGATCGTGGGGGCAGCAGCCAGAGGAAAGATGCCCAGATTTGACCAGTAAGTTCCTCTCCATCCAAAACACTATCGATGTATAGCAGTTCTACCACCAGTCTCACACAGATGACATTCAAAATCATGTGGTGCAATTTGTTGAGCAAATATAAGGTATATATTTTTCTATTTTTCTATAGAACAAGATAAAGAGTCTTCTTCTATTAGATGTCATCATCTATCCTCACTATATCTAGTTCAACACTGCAGAAATCTGACCAAAAACTATTTCTATCAACTGAGAAAAAACCCGTAAACTTTGGAAAATTATGTCACAACACGATCTGGAGCTTGTAATCCATGCGTTTGTGTCTTCTCGTTTGGACTACTAACTATAACAGTTTATTTCCATGTCTTAACAAGAAGGATCTGTCTCGCCTGCAGTTAATACAAAACTCTCTAGCGAGAATTCTGACTCGCTCTAGTAGAAGAACTCACATTTCCCCGATCCTTAAATCTCTTCACTAGCTGCCATTTTTTTCAGGATCAGTTTTAAAATTCTGGTTCTTACTTTCAGATCTATTCATGGTCAGACTCCTCCTTACATTGGTTATCTGATCCAGCCTTAGACCCCAGCTCAGGCTCTGAGGTCTGTGGATCACAATGTACTGATGGTTCCTGAACACGGTTCAGGACCAGAGGAGAGAAATCCTTCCAGGCTGTTGCTCCTAAGCTTTGGAACGATCTTCCTCTCCCTCTGTGTTTGATGATCTACTGACTCCTTCAAGAAACATCTTAAGAACATTCTTATTTGTGATTCTCCCTGATTTTCTGGGACTCCTGTGTTTGTCTTATGTATCTTGAACTTTTAAAGTATATATTTTAACTGTGTATTGCTTTTGATTGTTAAAGCGCTTTGTGACCCTGGTCTAGAAAGGCGCTTTACAACGTCCTCAAGACAGAGAATCTGCAGAAGTATTTGCTGATAAGAAAACGTATTCATTGTTCTTGCAAAAGAGGGCATGTACACACATTCTACCAACCTTACCATGTGACCTTGGCAAAATTGACATTACATTTCTACATGTAAAGGTGCTCTGATGTTTGATTAACCTGTGCATGGTTAATAACTGAAGTTGCGTTTTCACCCCTGTAAAACTGTTGACTACACATGTATCTTAAATAAACCAGTGTCTAGTTTCTAATCATGTATGACTGGATAGAGCCTCCTATGAAATCATACACTAATGTATTCTTGTCGATAAATGTTCTCTCTTGATATGCGTTTAACGCTCCGGGTGAGAAAAAAAAAAAAGTCTCTCGAGTGATAATGAAGCTTGATTTAATCTATCAAGGGAGATCGCGAACGACCATAATCCACCGAGCAAGATGAGAACAAGATAAACATTCTCGTGCCTCAATAATAACTGCTCAATGTCAAAACTGCAGAACGAGATCCAGCAAACGTGTTTTCACCAAACGAACCACATGTGAAATACTTTGAATCAAACATTTGGTTGTTGGTCAATGAGTGTTGATATTTCACTGTCCTGCTCTAAAGCAAGGCAGAGATATATTCGATGTGACCCGCTTAGTTCTTCGCTCCGTTAGGATGAAGGGATGCTGGAAGCAAGAGAGACAATGAAGCGGTTATGTAACACACATTACACACATGAACCACACAGTGCACCAACTGTGGGAGGCTTCAGCCTGAGTCTTAAAGAAGCTTTAAAATGCTCTGAAGTTTTCATTTTTTCCTCTTTTGATAATGTTGCTCTACTTGCTGTTTTCGTTCTTCTATTGAGAGCCTTGCTATTTTAATAAGGTGTCAATAATTATTCTTTGTTGCAATAAAAAACGAGTGGAGAAGTAGACGAGCCAAATATCAAGAACTTTTCTTATTAACCTGTTTTTTCTAAACTTCTCAAATTGGTGGCAGTTCTTTAGGAGCTTTTCAACTTCAAAATGTATCAATATAAAAATGTATACATTGTATTTTGTACATTAATATCAAAGGTTCATATTTGTTTTATTTATTCCTTTTCTGAAACAAATGAAAGCCCTAAATACCTTGTAATTTAAACAAATAGCAACACAATTATTAGCATTATCGCAGAGCAACATTAGCCAATAGCTCAATCTTACAAAAGTAAATAAAGTAAAGTAAAGGTTATTTGTAAAAATCCAAAAATGGCTTTCAATTATTGATCAACTATTGAATGCTTTCCAGTTGAACATTAACATTTTTATGTCCCAACTTGATCAATTCTTTAGCAATTAGCTTGCTGCTGATGCTAGCATGTCTATAACACAAGAAGAAAAATGCTTGCCAGAAATTTAGGGTAAATATTCTATTTATGAGTTGAAATTGTTAACTTCTTAAAACAAAATGTAAAAGACGCAGGACGTGAAGCGCTAATATTGATGATGCCATAACATTAGCATGTTAGCAAAACATTTACGTCCTACGTTCCCTACTTAATGTTGAAAAAAACCCTAATCTAATGTGTTTTATTCATAAAATCATCAACAATCATTTTAAATTAAAATATGAATGTATCATGAAAGAAACCTTGTTTTTAAACCAACAAAAAAGAATTGGAAAGACAAAAATACGTCTTATTGTTGTTTAAATAAATATAAATAAAATAGAAGGACAATAATGCAGTCTACGTTGAACCTTGTCGTTTCAGTGTGAACAACCACACGATGGTTTTTAATGATCTCGCTCAGACGTGCTGAACTCAAGGCGGGCTATTTTAAACCTCAGTCGTCCACGCGAGTGGAGTAAGTGATCGTGCCACTATTTAGAAAACCATTTCCTCATCGACGTGCGGTAATTAAGGGTTTTCATCCGGGCTGCTCAGCTGGCTCGAGGTCTGTGACATGGAAATGTAAGACTCAGATGGGCTTATGTAACCTAATTGTTTAGCCGGGAGAAGAGCAGTTATCTTTAAAATGGAGGAGCGACGCGAGCGCTCCTATAATCAAATACATGTTAACTCTCGCTGACTGTTAATTACTGCTGATGTTTGTCTCGGCCGCCGTCACGAAGACCAACCAGATGGAAGGTTTGGCTCTTAGTCCTGGTTCTCTGCGCTCGGCTGCTTCTCGTCCACTTTCGTGTGGCATTGACTCATCTCGCCAAATGTCTCCGGGACGAATGGACGCCACGTGCGAGAAAAAATCAAATAATGACACCAGAAGGAATGTGGAGAGATTGCTGAGATGATGCTGGTGTTGTTTACATAACACTGTTTACATTTTCTTTACATATAGCGCCTTCTATGGAATTGAAAAACTATTTGGACGAGACTTTTTGGAAGAAACTCAACCCTGTTCTCTTCGTGGATGGTTGCTCTCTTATGGTCGGTTCGCCTTAGCAGCTGCTTTCATTGTTTTCTTTATTTATGTCCTCATAAACAAATAAACATATTTTCAGATAATATCAATTGATTTTTAGGTTAGGGCGAGGGTTAGAGTTAGGGTTAGAGTTAGAGTTAGGGTTAGCGTAAGGGTAAGGGTTAGGGTTAGTGTAAGGGCTAGGGTTAGTGTAAGGGTTAGGGTTAGGGTTAGGGTTAGTGTAAGGGTTAGGGTTAGGGTTAGGGTTAGTGTAAGGGTTAGGGTGAGGGTGAGGGTTAGGGTTATGGTTAGGGTTAGTGTAAGGGTTAGGGTTAGTGTAAGGGCTAGGGTTAGTGTAAGGGCTAGGGTTAGTGTAAGGGCTACGGTTAGGGTTAGGGTTTGTGTAAGGGTTAGGGTTAGTGTAAGGGTGAGGGTGAGGGTTAGGGTTAGGGTTAGGGTTAGGGTTAGCACTTTTTAAATCATATACTGTATATTGGTAAAGAAAAAAAAACATCTTGTTTCCTGAAGGTTCCCATCACACACATCACAGTTTAAATTATTTTTTATAATGTAATGTAAAAAATAGTTTTCATGATTAAGATTTTTAATTAGAAATCTCTAGTTATTATTACCCAAATTATCTCTACATTCTTAAAGGCAAATAAAGTGCCAATATAAACTCCCCGGATACCACATTGCTAGTGCAAAGATCCCAAATATCAACTTCAGACGGTCCATTAAAATTGAATTAAATCCAAATTGAATTTAAATGATCAAATCATAGCAAAGTTATCTCAAATGACTTTAACACAGTTGAAGAATGACTATAATTAATCATTTGTTAAACCATTGAAAAGTTGTTTAGGTCATACTGTATGTATTTTAAAATAAGATACTTGATAATTGAGTGATTTTATGCAAACTCTTTTTGTTGCTTGTATTTTAAACTTTTTGTCAAATCAAATTTTACTGGGTTGGAGAAAAAAAAACGTTTTAAACCAGAAAAATGTCTTTAATTTTTCTAGTTTATATCAAACGTTTCCTTCTAAACTTGTCTCTCGTCCAAGGTCTAATAAGAATTAAGTGATTGAGTTTCAAGTGGATATTGAATTTAACTGCAGATCATATGTTGTTTGAGCAGCAATGGTGGTGGTGGAGAAATTCCTGAGCCTTCTCTTGTTGCTCAGTGTAGGTGCTGTTACTCTCTCTCTCTCTTTCTCTGTCTCTCTTTCCTTCTCTCTCTCCCCGCAGTTGTCAGTCTTGTTGCAGCAGATGATGCAGAAATGAATTCATCAGCCGCTCATGTGGAAGCGTCCGGTTAGATAACCGAGGCCTCTTTGTTTCCTTGTTTTCTGCTTATTTGAGTAAGTCAGTTTGCAGTGACCCAAAACACACAAACACGTCCAAATCCAGAATTATAATCCGCGTGAAAACACGTCAAAATGCTTCGGACACATCGACCTGCTTTGCTCATCGGCCAGGTTTGGACATTTTAATCAGAGGTACCTGTGTCAGCTGGTTCGAGGGGAGAGAGAGAGCGTCAGATGGTGGCGGCTTTGTGCAAAATCACCACATTTGTTTGCAGCTTATTTCCTCCAAACAACAGCGATGAAACATGGAAGCTGCAGGCCGCCTGTCCGATACAGTCACGTCAACGCGCCAACAGTTAAAGGTGCAGTTCCTCTCTGCTCTGGAGCAGGCCGGAGAACAACACCACGCAGAACATCCAGGGCAGGAGCAGCTCTCCGGAATGTATAACATTTCTTCTCATGGCATTTGACAGCATCACAGCTTTAGTGTGATCACACCAACTTTCAATTAGCTCGCCGCACATCGAACACATGCACGCTCTCCAGACTGCTGATGCATGAGGGAGATTCAGTTTCAGTTTATTTATTTAAAAGGACCATAAAGTCGAACAGATTTGTAGGATAATATTGCAGCTCCCAGGATCTCTTGTCTTCATCCCTGAAGCGGAGAGAATCACAAATTTCAGGAATTTAAGTGTATTATATGCCAAAATTCATAAATATGTCATAATGTATTTAAAAGGTTTACTTTTCCTTTTAAACTAAACATTTTTTACAGTTTCTCTGTGTATGTTAAGTCCAGAATATTCATTAAAAACTGTGATTGCTTGATTGCTGTACTACATATACTATGAATTAATTTTAAATTTAAATTAAAACGGTCTCTAATTACATCCCAGTAACACATACATGTTGTGTTACAAACACAACGTCTTAATTCATTACAGTTTAGATGACATCACTCAAACACTTCTAGGAGCCAAGGTCTCAAGCAGGCTAGTTCCCACAAATTTGATAAGATTCATTCTATATGTTTGGTAGAACAACACATAATGGGTAGAAACTTTTGAATTAAGTTTTGTTTCTCGACTCTAATCTAAGGTTAAAGAAAGCTTTAACTTAAAACTAAACTTTGTACATTCATGTATATTATGTAAACAAACATGTAATTCAATTGAGGACATTTTTATGACATAAAAATACTCAATTGTGTCTTTATTTAGTTGCATATTGTGCATCACATGGTGGTGAAGATGTATTAATGTGTTTTGTCCATTGTAAGACCTGTGTCACAATACAAAGATATTTTAAATATGTTTTAGGTGGGAACATATAATGACTATGAATGATTAAAGAATAAAAAAGTGCAGATTGGTTTGTAGGTCCCATGGTAAAGACGAGAAATGAATGAACTAATGAGTGAATAAATGTGCTCAAAAACAGAGTTTAAGATCGTGCCAGTTTGACCCCGGAGCTCTGTAAATTAACATTATCAAGTAGAGTCGTGTGGGTTCCTAATACTTAAAAAAAAACGCTTCTCCTCCTGGCACTCCAGTTTCCTCCCACGGAACATAATCTCACCAAAGCTTATAAATGACTAAACCGCCCCTGTGTGTTTGAGTGTGTTTGTTTATATGTGCCTGTGATAGACTGGAGATCTGTCCAGGGTGTCCCCAGCGTTCGCCTCATGTAGCTGAGGTAGGATAGAGGACTATGAATGAATGAATGGTTCTCATGTGTCCTATGAGCGGATCCTGGATCATTGTCAATGCGTGATCAGATAGATGGAGTTGTGTAGGCTCCTAAGACTGTTGTTCCTCCAGGCACTCCAGTTTCCTCCCACAAAACCAAATCTCACATAATCTCATGAATAACCAAACTGTCCACCCTGTTTGTGTAAGAGTGTCTATACGTGCTGTGATGGACTGTGTCCCGTGTTACTCGCCCAAGTAGCTAGGAATGACTTTAACTCTCTTAAAAGTTGATGTTTTTTAATTCATCTCTATCAAGGTTCTGTTGGAGATTTTTGTCTTTGAGTGGGATCAGTTGTGAATAAATGTCTTTACGCCTACAGTTATTCTGGCTCATGGAAGGATGGTAACATAAATATTGTGTTGTTGCACCAGAAAAATAAATGAATTTAAAAAAGACATATTCTGATATCGGTGATCATACGGACGAGTTGTTGTAAGTTTCTCGCGTTCCACTCAACAGCAGCTGCTTTTGCAGGAATACAGAATATTTAAAATATAAAAATATTTGTGAAACCATTCTTAATGATCAGATGATTACTTACTGACATCTGTCAATCATTAACGCATCAATATATCAACGTGTGGGTTCATGATTATATATTTTCAGAGAGGGATGTCCAGCACACGTTCCTTTTGTGTTTATGTTTAAAAATGTAAATTCAAGTTCCAGATATAAGATTAAATCTGATAAATAGTTGCAAGACACTGAATACAGTTGAATATGGATATTGTTTCCACTACCAGAGCCAAACTGGGGCTCATTTGAAAGGATCACTGCTTTAAGAATACTTTAACAAATAATATTTTGTTTTAATTTCATTTATTTATAAAAATAAACATGTTTCAGAAATGTTTACTTAGTACTTTAAACATATTTCCATTGTTACATATTTTGTCTGTGGTTTGTTCGGTTGTTTTTTATTTGTACACCAAATTCTGTAATCGTGTAATGCTCACCAAAGCTGCTCCACATTTAATTCAAATCAATGGAGGGATATTCATTATCTTTTGGGGGTCTAAGGTTAGTGGAAAGACAGAGTGGCAGCTTAAAGAGACATTATTTTACCTTCATCTAATGCAGAACCTTTTTAAAGCATCTCTGGATCCATCGGATCTTTGATATGATTTCTCTTAAGTGATGTTCCTTCTTATTATTGTTGATGATTTTTTCTACTCGATCCTGCTCTCTGATTGGTTAACGCTGCACGAAATGGTCGACTAAGTTCATATTTTGGAACTTTGTTTGCCTCAAACATTTTGTATCCTCCACTCCCAAATAGTATCGCAACAGTTTTTCGCACACATAGCAGAACATCTATATATATCTACAGTATAAAGGGTGGCCATAAATCCGGATTTAAGCCAGAGAGTCTGGAATTTTTTATGCGTTGTCTAGTGTCCGGCTGGGCCTTAAGTTGTCCTGCTTTTGGGAATTGCACCTGAACACAACGCTACCAATTTGTCCAATGGTGTAAGACTTTCAGTTTAAAAAAATAAGGATTGGTTGGCAATGATTGGCTGTAAGCGGTGTCACTCAATTTCTTATTGGTTAAAAACATGTACATTTCTCTTCTGTTACACGTTTAAGCGCTTTGTGACCCTGGTCTGGAAAAGCGCTATACAAATAAAAATTACTTACTTACTTACTTACATACATCAAGATATGTTATAGATACATGTGATGAACACAGTATCTCAGAATCACTGTATCATGATATAGTCATGGCACTGACACCGCCATTCAGAACATGCTAACACACAAGCAAGCTAACAGGTAGCCTCAATTTAAGACGCTAGAAGCCATTTTTACACCATAAAAAGGCCATCAAAGTAAAGAAGACGGGATTAATATCACCCGTGCTTGCTACTGTGATGATGGACGCATCAAAGACGTGAAGGGAAAGTAAATGAAGCAGCGGTTTTGAGTTGGAAAAGAACCTGGTTAAGCTATTTAAACGTCTTAAAGACTTTCCACGATGCTCATAGAATCGTGAAGTCGTGAATACATTGTTGTGTATTCGTCCACGTATCAAATGAACCGGAAATAAACATCGCTTATAGTTTAGTAACGGCCCAATTATTATGAAGCACATCACATCCTACACGCTCTCTAATGATGGCTCCGGGGCCGCTCGTCATTCATCAAGGTGCACCGACAGCTTCATGCTAGCGATGACTACGAAAATGAACTCTCAACCTTCCAGCCCCATAGACCAACCCTTGCCCTGAACCCCCCACACACACCAACACACACACACACACACACACACACACACACGGACCCCGACTTTGAGAATTATCCGTCGGTGGAAGTGAGGACGTAATCTCTGTCAATGTTGTGTCTATTTTTAGTGTCAGAGGGAAAATCCTGCTCTCGCGCTTCCATTATCCACAGACGACGAGGCACAAGTGCGTCATGTGCGAGGTTTTTAAAATATTTTCTTAACGTCACGTTCGTCTTCACGTGCTCGTCAGTCACACATGAACACACACATTTAATTACTCGATAATAACGCCGAGCAGAGCCAGAGTGTTGTGCTGCATGTAGTTATTGGAGCGGAGACGCTTGTCGGGGTGATGCTCGCTCGCATACACATAACCGCCGTGGTAGACAAGGTCACGTGATCGCTTTGACCTATCACAGCAGCTAGTGCTTGATTGAATCTCATCAGTCGGTCAGCGCTGCAGCCAATAGAGCCGGGGGCGGACGCTCGTGTGCACGCTTGTACGCTTGTGTTTGCTGTTAGCACTCAGAGCGCTTAAGTGTGGTTCGACATGTTTTTTAGTGTTTCAACTTTATTAAATCGTTCTTAGGAACATTTATCAGTCAGTAGTAGTAGCTAGTAGAGAGTACTAGAAGACCGACTTGGCACTGACCGACCAACTTTGAAACAATATCAAACGATCAAAGCGATTTGTTAATGGTTGATTTATTCAATCATTTTCTGCTTATTTTGTAAAGATCAGCAGCCGTTACTTTGTTTGCCTCAAACATTTTGTATCCTCCACTCCCAAATAGTATCACAACAGTTTTTTGCACACATAGCAGAACATCTATGTATATATACAGTATAAAGGGTGGCCATAAATCCGGATTTAAGCCATAGAGTCTGGAATTTTTTATGCATTGTCCAGTGTCCGGCTGGGCCTTAAGCCAGACACTCATTTGTCCTGCTTTTGGGAATTGCACCTGAAGACAACGCTGGCATCCATCCAATAGTGTAAAACTTTCATTTAAAAAAAATAAGGATTAGTTGACAATGATTGGCTGTACAATTGAATAATGATTAGTTCAAGACCTTCCTAAATCCAGTTGCAACCATTTGTGTTTTTGAAGTTCTATATTTGGTGTCTACCAAAATTACAATTACTCTAGAGAATCTGCCAAGCCACTTATTTATACTATTACTGCGTTTATTTTATATATTGTCGTCAAACAACATTTTTTAAGCATTCAAAATCGGTTTTGCTGTAATGAGCTCCATAGAACAACAGGTGGCAGTAGCAATTTTAACTCACTTGCGCAACACAAATTTTAATTTTCTCTGAAGTAAATTTTCAAGTATACATGGTAATTTAAAGACTTTAAAGTAAGACCATTCTTTATCATTTAATTCTATTTTTTAGACATCTAAAATTAATACTGGTGTTTCACTAGTTAACTTTTTTCTCAAAAATGTGTTTTATTATATTTTTGTTCTCGCTCTTAAGTCTAACTTTTCGACTCCATAATCCTCGCTGTTGACGCAAAAATATGTGTGTAGAATCATACAATGTAACGCAGGTATTTCTGCAGACAACAAAGGTTGTGTTATCTAAAGGTCAAGATGACCCGAAGCCCGGGACATTTCCGTGCCATTGGGTAACCTTGACCCTAAATGCTGCCTAAATGCAGATTTTTCCACAGAGGCTGTCAGGAGACTCAACTCCTTCTCTGTCCTTCCATCAATCTCACCTCTGCTTTAACTTTTATCTGCATTAACTTTGTTTTTTTGTTTATATTCTGTTTATTAGTTGATTATTTAAGTTTGTTGATTATTTATTTCATTTTGTTGGTTATTTATTTGTATTTATTTTCTTGAATGTCTTAATTAATGTCTGTTTAAGACTTTAACTGTTAAGTCTTTAATTGTCATTAAAGTGTTTAATGTCTTAAATGTTTTGCATCGTGGGTCAGAGAGGACCACAATTTAATTGATGCTGTATGTCTTAATACATGCATATTTGACAATAAAAGAACTTTGCTCGACTTGACTGAATAACACAAATGCTAGCTCCTGGTATAGGAAGGTCGAGGGAAACTGAAGTATCTTTATCAATTACGTGTTAACCTGGTGTGACGGTCAAAAGAACACATTCTATCTAACTACCAAATAGAGCAAATAAATTACACTGTGTGCCTGTTTGGCACCTTGGCTCCTGCATGTTTGTATGTAACGGCCAGAACCTGTGAGTATTAACAGTGAGGAATAGTGAAGTTACTCATACTCTCTGATATGAAATAATAGAAACATGTACATTAATGTAGATAATCATGCTTCCTGTGGAAATTCCTTCTTTGGATAATGCATCTATTTCAGAGAAATACGCAAGGCCCTCTACAATATAATTTTAACCATTGGGTCCTTCACCTGTGACCACCAAATCTGCGGCCTGAGCGGTCGTAGTAAAATTGGCTTGGAGGGTCAGAATCCGTGACCCTCGGAGACAGAGGTCTGTGAGATGTCTCATCTACCTTGAGAAGAATAAACAGATGGACTGAACTATGTTCCCTACCTCCAGAATTAGTTTCTGATCTTTTTGAATAAAGACCCACTTGAGATGTTCTTATGTATGTACATGCGTAGATGTGTATGTGTACATGTATGTGGATGGATCTACGTAATACAAAGTGTTTGATTTGACTAAAGAAAGAAATAAAAAGAATAATATCACGTCTTACAAACCTTCAATTAAACTTTAATTGATATGATTACTAACTACCAACATGTGTTTATACTGATCATATAATTGATGTGTTTAGGTTTTAATGTTCTTGGTTTGTTGGGAAAGAATCAAGACAGAACCAATAGATTGAATGATCACAGAATAATTTGGGTTGTTGGGAATGAAACATGAAGTATTCGAACAATTGCAATGAGTGAGAGAGAAGGACAGAAGAGAAGGACAGAAGAGAAGGACAGGAGAGAAGGACAGAAGAGAAGGACAGGAAAGAAGGACAGGAGAGAAGGACAGAAGAGAAGGACAGAAGAGAAGGACAGGAAAGAAGGACAGGAGAGAAGGACAGAAGAGAAGGACAGAAGAGAAGGACAGGAGAGAAGGACAGAAGAGAAGGACAGAAGAGAAGGACAGGAGAGAAGGACAGAAGAGAAGGACAGGAGAGAAGGACAGGAGAGGAGGACAGAAGAGAAGGACAGAAGAGAAGGGCAGAAGAGAAGGACAGGAGAGAAGGACAGGAGAGAAGGACAGAAGAGAAGGACAGAAGAGAAGGACAGGAGAGAAGGACAGAAGAGAAGGACAGAAGAGAAGGACAGAAGAGAAGGACAGGAGAGAAGGACAGGAGAGAAGGACAGGAGAGGAGGACAGAAGAGAAGGACAGAAGAGAAGGGCAGAAGAGAAGGACAGGAGAGAAGGACAGGAGAGAAGGACAGAAGAGAAGAACAGAAGAGAAGGACAGAAGAGAAGGACATGAGAGAAGGACAGAAGAGAAGGACAGGAGAGAAGGACAGGAGAGAAGGACAGGAGAGAAGGACAGGAGAGAAGGACAGAAGAGAAGGACAGGAGAGAAGGACAGAAGAGAAGGACAGGAAAGAAGGACAGGAGAGAAGGACAGAAGAGAAGGACAGGAGAGAAGGACAGAAGAGAAGGACAGGAGAGAAGGACAGAAGAGAAGGACAGGAGAGAAGGACAGGAGAGGAGGACAGAAGAGAAGGACAGAAGAGAAGGGCAGAAGAGAAGGACATGAGAGAAGGACAGAAGAGAAGGACAGAAGAGAAGGACAGGAGAGAAGGATAGGAGAGAAGGACAGAATAGAAGGACAGGAGAGAAGGACAGAAGAGAAGGACAGGAGAGAAGGACAGAAGAGAAGGACAGAAGAGAAGGACAGAAGAGAAGGACAGGAGAGAAGGACAGGAGAGAAGGACAGGAGAGAAGGACAGGAGAGAAGGACAGAAGAAAAGGACAGGAGAGAAGGACAGAAGAGAAGGACAGAAGAGAAGGACAGAAGAGAAGGACAGGAGAGGAGGACAGAAGAGAAGGACAGGAGAGAAGGTCAGAAGAGAAGGACAGGAGAGAAGGACAGGAGAGAAGGACAGGAGAGGAGGACAGAAGAGAAGGACAGGAGAGAAGGACAGAAGAGAAGGACAGAAGAGAAGGACAGAAGAGAAGGACAGGAGAGAAGGACAGGAGAGAAGGATAAACTCAGTGTAAACCACTGTAATGTGATGTGCTCATTACAACGTCAAGATTCAGCGACCCGTGGACCACGGGTGAGCTTCAAGCCATCTGAAGCTTCCATCACGTGCTTTACGACGAAGCATCTGTTGGAGTTCCACATCCTGTTCCGGTCTTGCCCTACAACTTTGAGCGAGGCCCGTCTCCCCTGCCTCTCAGGACGACGAGAAGATCCATGCATCATAGACGTTAAATCGACCAGAACTTAGATGTTCTGAAAGTAAACTTTTTTTTATAATCACTAGATCTACGATGACTTCAAACCATTTGACGATTGTCATTTTTACACATTTTTACAATTTTAAGAGCTGACAAAAGGCAGCGAGAAAACAATGTGTGTTCAACATGTTGTCGTGTTAGGTGGTCCGGTGTGTTGCCACTTGATACACATCCAAGGTAAAGATATATATACAGACCGCGGGGGGTCCAGAGTCCTTTTTGGAAAAGGAATGAGTGTCCACCAGTTCAACACAAAAGTGAGCATATGCATCAATATGCATCAACACTTCACTTAATAGTGTTCAAATTTGACAAATTTTTGATTATTTTACATCCTCTGGTTGAATAGTATAGATCCTGATAAGGACCATGAGCCTCTTCAGATCTGCTAAAAGGACCATAAATGCACACAGTTGGTCAATACTTTGATTTTCAGCAGCACCATCAGAGGTAAAGTTCTGGACTCTGATGGTGACTCAACAAAACCAAGCTGATGGTTGTTATTAAAGTTAAAAAATGGATCCAATCCTATTCTGACGGATCCAGATCGATCAGTCCGTCTCTTCGGGAACACTGATGATGGAAAAGGTAATTACGTTCATCCATCTCTGCCTCTAGTGCTTTCATGTGTTTTCTCGGTTGGAAAATTCGTTCTCAAATTAGACCTTCGGACCGAGCACGGAATTCTTGGTAGTCCTGCCTGGACCATAAGTACTAAAGTGCACTTGAGCAATGCACCATATTTGAACCGTATTTTTAGATGATAGATTCCCGTCATTAGATCCATAAACTGATTGTTGTGTTGGACTGATGTGTCCCGGGGAGCAGCAGGGGGCGCTCAGTGATGTAACCGGTGTGTTGATAAAGACAGACATGATCCGACCGTCTCGCTGCACTTCATCTCCGCTCACTCTCCTCCTCTAGAGTCGTGGGCGGTTCTCTGAAGAGAAATTGGGAGAGAAATACGGAGCCATGTTTTGCAAACATGGGATGATACAAGTGTTTTCTTCAGACTTGACCTGAGGAAACACCTCATTTTTTCTCAGGGTTTTTGGTCTTTTTTGAGACGTCTGAGACGCTACAAATCAATCACACTATTTGTCAGAAAATACTAAAAAAAATGTGTTTTTACAGATCCAAGCAGATTTTGTCCAACTAGAAAGGTGCCAAACTGGTCCAGAAAAGGGTTGAGACGGTGCAGGTTTTGGATCCAACCATTCAAGCACATATAGTTTAACCAATCAGGCGTCTGGATACAGTAATCAATTGATTGTCAAGCAGGTGTTGCTTGTTTAAGCCGACACCTGATTCGTTAACTCATGTGTGCTTGACTGGTTGGAACAAAAACCTGCACCGTCTCGGCCCTTTTCTGGACCAGTTTGACACCCCAATTATATGTTAATATGTGTTTTTAACTTTTGACACCTTTTACTGTAATTTCTCATTGTTTCATATTGCTTTTAAATTATGATTATGTTTTACTATTTAAATTATTATTAGCTTAAGATTTCTAGAAACTAATTACAGTTGGTAAATATTGTTTTTATTTTATTTTTACCTTTATGTTTTTTATTTTACTTATATTTTTGAACTACATTTAAAATTGCATTTTGTTCATTACTAACTTGTTGCTTTATTTTTATACTTACGCATATCCCAATAAAATAAAATATAAATAAATAAAATATAAAATAAAAATAAGTAGTTATTTACTTTTAATGATCCATCTTTTCTTGGATGACATCCAATTCAAATCTTTTATGTTTGTTGTTTTTACATTATATAAATGTAATATTTCTTTAAATATATAACTGTAAAATCATTAATTGATTTGTTATTTAATTACTAGTATTTTTCTTGTGCTACAAGGTAATTTGAAATTATGTATATAATTATCTATTACAGGCGCGTGCGACTGATAGCAGAACTCAAATCTGTAATAATTCACGAGTCTGTTTATTTCCCTTCATGTTAAGTGATATTTTGTTCCACCACAACTGATTATATTCATATTTAGGGATTTATTATATCTGCGGCTTTCCCTGTTTAAATGGAGAGATTCCATTAAAGTAAAAAAACAGCTGCAGGAATCACCCTCTACCAGATTTAAGAGATTTGAGTTCAGTGTGTGTTTGTCTCTGTTGGTGTCACACATGTGTCGTTTTAAACAGCGTTTGTGTTTATGTTGCAAAAAGAAAAAAGGAAAAACACTCAGGCTAAGTCCTGCCACGGATGTCAGACTTGGATTTGCGCTGGACTGTTATTAAGTACATAATGGCGAGCAGCTCAGTGATCCGCTAGCTATCTTCGTAGCCGAAGGTCACGGAGGGTCTTTGGTGGAAAACACTTTTGATGGCAGACCAAGGGAGACTAGCGAGTCCGAGACTTTCTATTTTTGGATTTTAAAAAGTCTTTTTAAGTAGTTTTTTTTTACATCCAAACAGATGCCAGAGTCTTGTCATTTTACCCAAACAATACTTCATATGTGATAGTTTTATTGAGTCAACAGCAATTTTGCGGTTGAAAAAGTTGCATTTTCTATATGTTTAAATAAAATAATTCTGTAATTTGTTGTTCAATAGATAAACTGTGCTACTATCTAAGTTTACACTAATATACAACTTCTTCATTAAACCCTCACTTATACGTGAATAAATTGATTACATGTCAACTCCTTGCCTAAAGAGAAAAACCCTCATAAATATTTTTATATAATGAGCTCAGGTTATAAACTTTCTCTTGACAACATGGTTTTAAAATAGCAAAAATTCTTATTATTTTCATAAAAGATTGTCAAATATTTCATTCAAGAAATGACCAAACATATCCTCACAACAGTCAACAAAAGTATTGCGCTAGCTAGCTTGCTTAACAGCAACATCTGGGCTACTTACTTACTTACTGACGGTAATTTATTTGTTTTATTTGTTGTTATTTGTTGTTAAAAAATATATTTTCCTGAAGTCGAATGAAAGTTTGGATTAGCTCTAGAATATAAATAAATACAATTCACGGATGTGTTTGCTAATTGATCAATGCATTATCACAAATTGTTTCAGTTATACAATTGTGTATTATGATAATTTAACTAGCTTTTCATTCCTCAATGCTGGATTATTTATAGAAGCTAAATGTCTCTAATTTATATAACATTGTAACTTTTACAACAACAATTAAGCTGCGACACTTCACCACCTGAACTACCAGCAGCAATATCCAAACATGTCTGGAGCAGTAATAGAACCAGCAACCCCTTGTTCTTTTTCCATTTCCTCCTCTGTCTGAATCCCAATTTAGTTCCTGTTTTGACGAACACATTGTATTTCTCATAATCCAATTTCTTTAACATTTTATCTCATATAGGTGTTGTGACATTTGCCTTTTGTCCTCCTGAGACCACTGTAGTTGTGAGAACCACTACTGATGCATCTGCTGATGGGAAACTTTGAAACAATTCTGAATTAAAAGTTTGAACTTGCATGAAAACAAACTAACTAACTCATTAACCTGGCAGCCACAGCCTGCATGTGCATGTATTGATAACATGAGATAAAGGCTCTTGACAACTTCCTGGTTTCTCTACTTAGAATCTTCTAAAAGAACTTTCAATACCACGATGGAAATTAATAAAATCACCATCTCCAACTTATTGAAAGGAAGCAGTTTGTTGTGTAACTTGTAGTGATGTGCTGATGATGCTTCATGAAGCAGTGTCCTGTTGTTTAGAGGTCAGTAGGTGGCGCCATCAGTTAAAAAATTATGTTTTATTAGAACAGTTGTTTGAAAACAAAGGAAAATAGTGCAGAGACCGCCATCTAGTGGAATCTGACCATAATGACACTGCTTCATGAAGCTTCATCCGACCATCACTAGTAACTGGTTATCAAACTAGTCAGGTTGACAAGAGTTAAGATTCACTAGATTCAGTTCACGGAAAATAAAGGCTTTAAGAACAATGAGCATATTCGTACACTTTTATTTTAACCATTTAATTTAATAGTTTTTCGGTTTTTATATTTTTATTGGAAGAGGTTTCATGACACAAAAGAGGGATGAACTAAAAAGACAGAAATAAATCATCTTAATAGGAGAAAAGGTATTTTCTAGAGTTTTTTAATTTTATTTTAAAGAAATTAAATCCATGAGAGGCTCAACTAGAATACCTTTTCAAATGGTCTTTAATTATTTCACACCAAATTCTATTATATATTTATTTATAATATACATATATACATATATAATATACATTTCCAACTGTAATGACGAACCTTAAATTGTGTGAGACAAGTTCTAAAACTTGTAGAATTTTAGCAATAGTATGGTGGCCCTGAATGATCAAAATCAAAATGAAAAAGTTAACAAAACAACATTAACAAACATGAACACGATGTACCTCCATTGATAAGTCTTTTGTTACGGTCGTTTCAGTTTTGTCGATTTAAAACGCTTTTTCTTTATTATGATTTTGATTTCGTGGCAGCATTTTTAGTCCCTATTTTACATTTGCGCTTCAGGACCACTGTGTATAAAATGTGTTTTTGCCATCTTAAAAAAAGCTTGTGTTTGTTGAGGCATCAACACGGAGACGTTTGCAGGTCACCTAAGCAGAAATTCCTCCAAGACAAAACGACAAAAACCTGGATTATGGAGCTGGCGCTCTGCTTTCTAAGCCACAGAGACAGAGTCATGTATATTTATATATATACACAACGACATCGCTTCCCACAGTGGAACCGAGCCCTGCAGGCTAGCGTGATGTTTCACCACCCGAGCACTGAATCATCGACTCCAGCACGAGCACACACACTCTCTCACACACACCCTTCACACACACGTTTAAGACGGACATGCATGTCTTCATCTTTACTCCAGTGAATCAGCACATGAATCCACAGCTCTCCACGTTTAATCTGCTTCGCTCACATCGCACGACACGTTCGTGGGGCCAAGAGTTTAAGACCAAATAAGACTGCTGGCGGGAAACTGCCTCAGTAAATCAAAGTTCACATCCTAATGTGAGAGGTCACTCTGTGTGTGTGTGTGGAAGGTTGTGTCCAAAGCTGCTGTCAACTTTCTAGTGAATTTTCCTCCGAATTGAGGTAATCCCGACACGACGCTCTGAATGAAAAGTAATCTCCTGGGAATCCCTTGGCGCGAGAAACCTTTTCCAGGACAGCCGATTTTGTGAAAGGTAAATAAAGCTTGTCCGCGAGAAATACAACACAAACAAACAAACCATGAGGTCCACGCGGAGAGAGGCTGCAGCACCACCTGGCGGATTTTTTTTAAAACTAAGTCATTAGATAATGAAACTGCAGGAATACATACTTTTAACTTGTAAATTGAATGATATCTTCAAAAACATGTTAATAGATTGAAGTTATGCAACATTAATACATGACTTATATCTGAATCTTTTATCAATTTCAATTTGCTGTTTAGTTTATTTGTTTATTTACATCTGTTTAAATTTATTGAAATCGTTTTCAACAATCAGGTTGAAAATAATCATTTTCAGTTACATATTTTAACAATAAACACACCATGTTTTTCAATTAATTTTGATCCCTTATTGTCCTTGCTCTGGTTCCTCCAGTAGATGCGTCTTTTCGTTTTTACTTTTTGAAATGTATTTAATGTATACAGTTTGTGACCTTTGTATCTGGATATAGCCGAAACTTTCAACTCTTTTTCATTTATTATTATTTTTTTCAACATAGTTGGTGATCCTAAGAGCTGTTTTTTGACAGCTTTCTCTACTCAAAAACTAAAGAATCTTTATTAGTTGACCAGTGTTAATTATGGAAAAACAATCCATTGGAATTTAATGTTGATTTATATTATATATATATATATATACATATATATATATATACTATAAAAATTGTTCTGTAAATGTTGATGTATATATATATATATATCCCATACATCAACATTTACAGTACAATTTTTATAGTCATCGATAAGGATGCTGTAGATAGACAATGAAAAACATTTAGTGTTACTGATTCTACCTGCTGAAAAAATGTTGAACAAGAAGACGGTTGTGTTTAAATGCTCCTGTGGGTTCTTTTAAATGGACAAACAAAACACAAATGAGGGGACAGTTTGGAAATACTAGCCGTCTGTTGGCACAATCAGACTCACACCCTTACGGTGACGGTGTCACCATTATCAAATATATTTGTGGATCATCAATTTATTTGAAAATACATTTTTGCAAATGTGTCAAACTAGACACCAGTGTTTGTTGTTCAACAGACTGTTTGAGTTAGCAGAGACGAGCCTTCCGGCAATGAAGGAGGACAATATGTTGGTTAAGACTCCTAGTTCCCTTCAAAGGAGACTTTATAGCACCATTGTTTGACCCATCAATAGTTCACAGTAAACTAGGGTCTCTTGCTTTATTGAGTGCAACATACCCCCAGTTCCAAACTGTTGTGCCCTCAAGTCATTGACTGTTGTGAACGTGCTGACACGAACAAATGAACGAGTAAACAAAGACGAGTGACTTGGGATGATGATGAAGGTTCAAGTGGAGGACTTTCCCTCATGGGAAATACACAGTAAAGACATGTTTGAAGATGGACCAGGTGATCTAGTTTTTGGAATTTTCCACAATAGGCGTCTGAGCGTCTCAAAGGTTTCCACCTCAGAAGATAGTTTAGAAGGAAAGAACATTTTTATAAATGTTTTATGACAAAGCAGTGACCAACCTTTGGGAAATTCTACGTTTGTAGTTTACATAAGAAACAGATTAGAAATGATGGACGTTAAGACCTTGTTAACTTTAAAAAAAAATGTTTAAAAGATCTTGTTTTATTCATTTTTAAATTGTCAAACCCACTAAGCAGATGGCCACCAGTACTGGTTGTATACACATCAGGAACTCTGTTTATTATTGGACTGTGGGAGGAAGGTTGGAGTACCTAGAGTAAACCCTTTTGCTGCCTTTTTTTTTGTTCGTTATTTACTCCCGCCAAAGTAATTGCACTTTTGGTCAATCCATGAGAGGCTCAAACAAAAAAATTCTGGTCCGGAAGCGTGTTCAGGAACCATCAGCAGATTTTGATCCACAGACCTCAGAGCCCGAGCTGGGGTGTAAGGCTGGATCAGATCACGGATGTAAGGTCTGACCATGAATAGATCTGAAAGTAAGAACAAGAATTTTAAAATTGATCCTGAAAGAAACTGGCAGCCAGTGAAGAGTTTTAAGGACCCGGGAAATGTGAGTTCTTCTACTAGATCAGGTCAGAATTCTCTGCTGAGTGCAGGCATACACTGTCTCAGTACGTTCTTTAGTTATTTTCCTTCATACATTTATAGTCTTCCATAAAAATCATAAATTACCAACAATGTTTTTCAGAATTGGTCTTTTTATCTCTTGTCTTTAGTTTTGATAATAATTATATACAGAACTAGATTTCCGAGAGAGAAACAGAGAAGACATTATAGAATATAATTGTTAGGAGGAAATCTTCAGATGTTTTATTGAGAAAAGGAACGACTCCCCTGAGATATCTACACGATAAATATTGAATCTTCAATAGCTCAACCCATATTATTATACATGAATGTGTTTGTCTGTAATCTGAGGGCACCGATGAGATCAGTGACCATGATGCGGACGCTAACTCCGCCGGGTCTTCTTGGAGAGCTCCTGTCAAGTGAGAGTGAAGGAGTAAAGTTCTCCTGCACGCTGGATTTGGTGGCTCTGCATATGCTGCCGTGGATTATGCTGATCCAACTTAATTCCTAAGACCATGCAATCATTCATAACTACAGGAGCACAGCCGTGGACACTCCCGCACCATCTGCCGCTGCACGCAGGATTAACTTCGAGGAAGCTGAAGAAAAGTGGGGGGTTGGAGGGCCATGGGCACATGGAGACCCTGATCTGTGGACCACCGTGCAGAAACAGAATGTTCAGACCCTTTAAATGAGTTTTATATATCCATCCGTCCGTTGTCCCGGTTCATCCCTTAAGAGATGATAAAGGATATTCGACGTCGAGCGTGAGAACCAGAGGTTTAGAAGCCCAGACTTTTCTCACGTACATGATTCATGACTTGTCTGGATTATACATCTTTTTATTGCCTTGATGGCTTCAAGTACACGTTAAAGGATCTTGATGCAGATTTAGGAGAATGAGATGAGCAGCATGTAGACCTGGAGGTCTGCATAAGAGTCTTGATCATGTTTGAGGATTTCATGAGTTACTTTTTAAGGTCTCTCTTTTAAAGATGCAGGCTTATAGATAATAATCTGCATTTACATGGAATGATGAAGGTCAATGTATGGTTTGATGTGTGTGTGTGTGTGTGTGTGTCTGTGAGGAGGTATAAATCATCACTTTTGTATAAGAAATTAAACTATTTTTCTTTACTATCATTAAATATGAAAGGTGTGAATCCTAATTTTAATATGATGAATTATCAAATATCATTATTTTTTTAATATGGTTTGGTATCAAGGGTGTGAATCATTAATTGATTAATATAAATACTTTTTTCAATTTGTATTATAGATGACTCAAGGGTATAGAAAACAATCATGATTTGTATTAAAAAAAAGATGTATTTTACATTTATTTACAGTTTATTATCAAGGGTAAAAACCATGCTTTCTATGTAAAGAATTGTACTTTTTGTATTACGTAGTTTAGTATTAAGAGTATAAATTATGATTTTTTACATGAAGAATTGTACTTTTTTTATCGTTTTAATTCAGTGTTTTGCGTAATTTATGATTTTTTTTTAAATAAATAGTTTAGGATCAAGTGTGTGAATCGTGAATATTTTTTATAAGAAATCATACTTCTTTTTTTTTTGATACGTAGCTAGTATCAAGAGTGTGAATCTGAATTAGTATTTTAAAATATATGCTTTTTAATAGGCTGTTTTTTATCGAGTGTGTGGATCCTGATTTTCATACAAGCAATTATACTTTTTTAAATAATGTAATACATTGTTTAGTATCGAGTGTATAAATGAATGAACTTATACGTTACATTATTGAATGTGCTATTATAAAATAAATAAGATGTTAAGTATCAACAATAAAGTTCAAAAATATAAAAATAAAACGATCCAAAGAGATTATTGTCTATAGTCCAGGGTAAGATTCGATGTCATTTCATGTTGCTTCTCTTGTGTGTTGCAGAGAGTCGACGCCCTGCCCTCCGACTATCAGGAGAGAGGATCCCACGCAGGAATTCCCTTCCACTGGAAATCACAACTGCTGCAGCATCGTCCGCCCTTTTTTCTTTTCTTTTCCTTTTAACTCTGTGCCTTCGACCAAAATAACCAGAAGCAGTCAAGTTCTTTTTTTTTTTTGCTATTTATGTTTTTCTTTCTTCTTCTCTATCTTTCTTTCTTTCGAGCAGGACTCAGAGGATTTATCTTCCTGATGTAGGAGGGCCTGGGATCTGCTGCTGATCTTTGGACTCAAAACATTAAAAAATATATATATTTAAATGACCTAGTCAGGAAATGCAACTTTTGCTCATTTTATTGTGATAACTGATTATTATTTTCTACAACAATCGTGTCAGTGATTTACTTCATATTGGAATAAATCCCTAGCTGTGCAATATCAGTCAATATTTATGTGGAGTTGTCGTGTGGATGTAGACTTTTGACGAACTTTTGTTTTATTTTTGTAATGACGTTTTTTTTTTTTCCTGATTTATATTTTTCTAAAATGAAGAACAAATGGGGGGTTTAAATGAAAAAAAAATAAGGAGGATGAAGCATGTGGTCCGTGTTGACTTTCCCTCCTGCCCTGAGCCGGGCCAAAGCCATAGAGGATCTCGGATCATTCCACTGTCCTGAACTGAACATTCAGGGTCGCAGATTTCAGAGCTGGAAATAACAGTTCTGGGTGTCGGCTCGTCAATGCTGTTCTGGTTTGTACTGTTTGTTCGCGGGCTTCAATCTCAAAGGGTTTGATTTATCTTGAACCTTCGTGTGGCCTGCTCTTCTACTTCCTCCTACATATCAATCAAGAATACTAGAAGTGGCATGAATAGTTGTGTGTGAACGAATGTGTGTGTGTGTTCGGCTGTATGGAAATACTGTAAATCCTCAACTTAAATGACAAAAATAGTGAGAGATTATTTTGATTTTATTTAAAGATTTAATGAGCAAGAAGGTTCCCGCTTAAATGTATCAAATCATTCTGTGAAGATTGAATTAAGTAGAGTACAGAATAGTACTTTAAAGTGGATGGAAAACTAGAACACCTCAATCTAGTTAATATTTCCAGTCATGAATAATTGAGTGTTAAAGCTATCCCTCTCCAGACGTTATCATATAGATAGTGAAGATTTAAAACGTCTTTAAAAAACTGAAACAATGATGCAGATGGAAAGAAGTGCAATGAAAGATAAGAAGCAGAAGTTTTAAGAAGAAAAAAACAGTGTAAACTCTAAACTTTACAGTGGGTTATGCTCACATTAGCATTAGCTGCATCAGAACAGTTTGAGTTGTAGACATTTTCATTCGCCCGCAACTTAAGATAAGTTTTGTTTTGTGCGATTGCGTTTGAAACCCCTGGGTTTATTCCGACACTAGGGGGAGCCACAATCACTATTTTAAATTATAAAGATTGAGCCTTTAATATGGACTCATTTCAAAGTACTGAAAGAAGACAAATCATTATTCTAAGTTAAGTAATTGAACATTAATTAAGTAAGTATTAGTTATTTGTAAATCGCCTTTACAGTTAAAAGTCAATAGTGAACAGTGGATCAATAATCCTTCAAAAACTTTCTGGTACCAAGATGGAACTACAGAAAGAAAGCACAGTTTAATCATCTTGTCTTGTTATCAAAATTTCCAAAAATAATAATTTTGATCTTAGCTTTTCAAATAATTTAGCTGATTTTTAGTTTGAAAGCTAATTTGCACATGTTCAATTAGGGTACAAAAACAAGAGAATCACACAGTATCTCTGTTCAAACATGAGAATTTACAGTGTCTCCTGTGCAGACTGTGCCGTTTCTGTCCAGTTTCCTGCCTTCGTGAAACGTGTTGAGTATATCCTGAAGCTGCTAACCTGTCTGGATGTCTGGCCTTATGTCCCTCAAAGCCCTGACGGAAGATCCTGCCACCACTGCTCCAGATACCTCAGATTTAAGTTATAAGGCGTCATGAACTTGAACGCATCAGGAGTTCAGTTTGTGCCTTTCAGGGAATCAACTTTGTGTTTTTAACCTGATTATTACATTGAGTCTAGATTTGAGAATGAAGAAGGTACACATGGAAAAGTGGCAGTAACAGATGCTTAGAGCAAAGATTACGGCTGAAAAACATCACTTTAAATTGAAAGCATTTCCCCCAAACATTCTGCTTTTAATAATCGAATAGTAAAGGAAAAGATTAAATGATGTATTCCTCTCATCAGCAACCAAGTGTCTTCAACTTATATCCATTTTTACTTCATCAATCGCCCTCAAAAGGCACAAACTGTTGCTCGTGGTGCAAATATATTTCAGTTAATGCAGCATTTTTCTTTAGTTTAAAAAAAAAAATCAAGATAGATGAAGTCTAACTTTCTTTAACTGCATGGTTATGATCGATGCAGCCCTTGTCTGTGTTCAACTTTGCTGCCTGTGAGTGTGAAACAGCTTCCGTTACTGACTCCTTTCCCTAAAAACAAAGCTGCCAAAATGGTCTAAAAAAAGCCAAAACTTCTGTGTTTCAGTGGTTTAAGTGTTTCACATGTTAAACCTCACCCTGTTCATGGTACATTGTGTTTTTAAAGGAACATAAGATATTTCCTGTTTGTTAAATTGTTCATAATATATGCAGAGGAGTTATAAAATAAAAAACAAAACAAACTCGAAGTCGAAGTGTTTATTGTTGTTTATAGTATAGTAAAAAATAATAGTAAACGTCACATTTATACAGCGGTTTTTTTTGGGAGACGCAAAGATACTTTAGAAGAAAGATCAGCATAAATACACGCACATAATCGTTTTTACAACACATGCTATCCCTTTCATCGCCACGAGATGGAGCCAAACATTACCAGGTAACGCTTGCTTATTTATGGAGTTTATATTTTAATAATACACTTTTATATTTAGTTTTTTGTTCGGTGATTTATTTACAAGACGCGATGACAGTCCTATATAGACACGTGTATCGATTTACATTTTTTTATTTTTTTATATATTGTTTTATTTATGAGTAAAATTTTACCAAAATACATGGAGCAGGACTGTGGTTATATGAACATTTTTTAAAAAGTATAATGAAAACTTAACAACACGAAAAAGGCCCTCTATTAATAACAAAATGCGCAAACTTTTCAATAAAATTTACGTGGAATATTTAAGTATGTATTTATTTTAAAGGAACAATAAACGTATATATTTTAGTTAATTTAGAAAAAGGAATAATTACTTTAAAAGACTATGATTTAATTAAACATTTTAATAGGACTATTATTAGCACAAAAAGGGGAGAGAATCTAAATTATAAAAGCGAAGTTTAAGTTCTTAAGCAATGAGCATAAGGTTTAACATTGAAATAGATATTAGTTTATTTTGAATTTGGATAGAATGGCGGCTAGATTTTAAATATTAATATACATTTTACAGTTCCACAGTGACCTCGCACGGGCCACAAATACATAAAAAGGGTGAACAACCACAAAAACAAGAATTTAAATCATTATATTTCTATTATACAGAGTTCTAAAAGCGGCCTGTGATAAAGCGGTTCTCCCTAAACTGCAGTTTAGTTCGGCTAGTTGTGGATCCGCTCAAGAACTGATGTATAACCTTGACAGCAAGAGTCCAAGAAAGAGGGACAGATGTCCAGAGGAAAAGTTGGAAGTGGAGAAGATGGAGATGAAGGGTCAGCGGTGAGAAGTTTCCCAGCATCCTCGCTGACAGGCAGAGACATGTCGGCCATCTTGGACCGTAGCGGGGGAGAAGGATTGATGCGGTGAGCTCTTTTCAATTCCTTTAATTTCTTTAATCCAACAGCCGTCGTTCACCGACACCCACGGAGGCACCGGCAGCACCGGCGGAACCGTCTCTGCATCCAGCGGGTCACGGAAGCGGTCGAATGTCGACTTACTCGCCAACCGTCTTGTTTTGTTGCTTTTTTGTTTTGTTCGAGCTGCTAGCATTCGCTACAGGCCCCGAGTCGGCAACAAAAACACAGACGCTATGTGGTAGAGTTTCTTGCCGCGTTCTATGACCGACCATTGTTCCATTTAAGCGGTGTTTTTTGTGCAGTTATATGCACTTACCGCCATACATGCAGCAGCTTTGTAGCGGCTGCGTTAGCTCATATGCTAACTCGAATGCTAATGGTAGCTTAGGTAGCGTTGCATTTCTGCCGTGCATTAAGATGCTAAATAAATATTCAGTGGCGAAATATGCATGCAGGACGCACGGTTTCCATTTGCGCAAACATTTAAATCCACTTAATTCCCCAACTTAAAAGCCCCAGGTGTACTATGACTGCAGAAGCGTCCAAGCTAACGTTAGCCTTTTTTTACGACAGTGCTGTACCTTTAAGTAGCGGCTCACAGACCATTAGTTTTCGTATCGTTGCATCAAGTTGGCTCGTTGTTTTGTCATAGATTTAAATTTACTGCACACTGAGGGGATACCTGACCAACATGTGAAAACTGGGCTCTCATTGGGACAATCTGGCAGGAAAAATTCCACTATTTGTCGCTGTTTCTCTGTAGCTGAGCTATGTGTTGCTGGGCTAAGTCAACGTTGGCAAAACACTGCAATATAATAATGGTCCACAGACCTTCCTCACCTACAAACTCTTCTTGAAACGATATGGAATACTCATTGAAGATGCAAAGTCTGACCTTTTCTTCTCCATGCACTGAAGATCAAGAAGCAAATCTCAGAACACTGTTTAAAACATGTTTTACGGGCTAGTCAAACACATAAACAAGATCATGCAATAAAGATGCTGAGACATGCAAATTTTAATGCATGAATGTAGATATGTGGCTGAAAAACATACCAGTGATCGCAAAGAAAGTAGATGACTGGGGTTTTGTGCAGTCGTCTGTTAAAAGTCAGATTGATGCCTTGCTGCTGGTGAGAGTTCCAGTAGCCCAGACAAGTTTCAAGCACTTTCTAAGAGTATTGGATCAACCCTATGATTTTATCTTGAAATTATCATGCATTACTTTAAAATGCAATTGTTTTGTTGTTGTTTTTTTAAGAGATTTGCAGGGTATTATTGGAAAAACTGCTTATTTTCTACAGAAGCAACATTTATACCATGTGTCTTTTTTTTCCCTTTCTATTTAAGTTCAACCTTATTGCCCTCGGTTTTGTTTTGAACTTAAGTTTCCCTGTGTATATGTACATTTCTTGAGTCTTTCATTGAGGGTAGTTATTGTAGTTGATTAATGAACAAAGGGAAATACATACTGTATATAAATGTCTTCATCTGAAAATATTTGAGCATAACATTTTTTTTACAAACACTAAAGTAAAGCAATAAGTAGGATGTATTGCAGTATATTTTATAAAATACACTGCACGTGGATGTTAAATGAAGGGTGTAACGACTACTTTGTCCACAATTCAAATTTTCTTGACGTTTGTTAAATCTGATGCCTTTAAAATTTGGTTATTGTTGAGCCATACAATTAAACTTTAATCATGAATTATCATAGAAGCTTGTTCTTTTTTTCTGTGGAATTTTTATTTTTTTTACATAGAACTGAGGTTATCTTAACAAAAAATAACTTATAAAACCTATAAAATAACTATACCCCTTGGATTGGACCGTAAATAAATTAATAAAATCAAAGTTTATAGCAGTTCAATTAGTTTTTGGCGTAGTTCACCTACTAGTAAAGGATAATTTATACAATGTATATGTATACAATAATGATACAAACGGAACAAAGGACTTGTTTTTGCCACTAAAATATTGACTTGCAATAGAAGACAATTTATATCTTCAATAAGTCAAGATAAATCTGCTTCGGAAAAACGGCTATAATGCAATTTTGTTTATCATGGATTTTTTTTTTGCAGGTGACACGAGGCATGTTTGGTGCTAACCGGAAGAAGTTTATGGAGGGAGGGGTAGAGAGCGATTATGCAGATGACTCCAGTCTATACTACAGCCAACAGTCCATGTTCCCTTCGCATCGAGCTGACAAAGATGTAAGAGCTTTGACATGAAATTGTGTGATATATTCATATTTACTTTTATCACAAGTTTGCATTGAACAAGATGTTGAATGAAATTTGTCCCATGAGATTTCTTTTTGAAATAAATATGTCCTGAATGCACTGATGTGCAGGATGTTTTTTCTTTTCAGATGCTGGCGTCTACCTCTGCTTCCTCGACGGGTCAACTATCACAACTCGGGGCCAGTTTATATGGCCCACAGAGTAAGTCAACGACACTCAAACGGGCATACATTCCTTCAGTAGACTAGCTGAAATAATATTTGCATCTGTTTATTTATCCATAATAAAAACAAATTGCTTTATCTTTTGCCTTTCTTTGCAGGTGCGTTGGGGTTCCCTATGCGGAACATCAACAGCAGCACGGCGCCTCAATTAAGTCGTAGTGGGCTAAATCAGTCTGCCAGCCAACTCTCCAGTCACACCAACACACCCAACACTGGCACAATGCACACGCCTCCTTCACCAAGCAGGTACAACATGGACTGAAATAACATTTAGCGTTATGTTGCTGATCATTGCAGCAAAACAGCCAGTATAGTTGGATGACTCCAGTTCAATTTTTAATAATTAAAAATAAATAAATCGCATTTACATGTCATCTAGCAAAGGCTGAATATAATTAATAATCTAAGTCATAAGATCACTAACCTATGTGTCCTTTTTTTCTAGGGGGATTTTACCAATGAGCAGCAGGAGTGTAATGAACCACAGCCAGCAGGTGGGGGGTCCAACGGGTCAGCCTATCGGAATAGGAGTAGAAAGGTCTGGAAGGAGTGGTAGTATGGGGAGTCCGAGCCGGTCGTCGCCAAGTATAATCGGCATGCCGAAGCAGCAGCAATCACGACAGCCATTCACCATCAACAGGTATACACATCTTCATAAAAAAAGCCAATTAGGTCATCTTCCTGAGAACATTTGACCTCCTTGCTTTTGCCTAATGTTTTCTGCATCCCCTTCACCTGTTATGCAGGGTTGTTTTTTTTACTTTTCATTAGCCGTGTCAGATAAAAGAGTTGCTCTCTAAGCAAGGAACCGTTTAACTATCACAAGCTTGTGGTTACAGATTTGCATGTAAATATTCACAGTGACAAAATTTCCGGCGCGAGAGATAAGGATGTAACGATAGAAAGTGTCCTGTCATGGTCCAAAATGATCACACTTATCATTATTGTTGCAGTATTTTGCAACATGATCATTTAACATTGTTTTATTAGGGCAAAATAGAACTATATGCAGGCGTTTATAATAACACAAACAAGTAGATTGTTGGTAGTCTTGCCTGCTTCAAAATTAATGGGGTTTTGATAATAAATAAAAATATAAATTAAAGAAATATGTGCAAATATAAACCTATGTAGGAAAAACACAAATTTAGCTTGCATCAAATAAAAAACACTATTCTATACAATGATTCATAAAAAAAAGTGCACTGATGAGTTAAATTTTGTGTTTTGGTTGAAATGTAAAGGGGTGTGCAAACATGTCTGTGTGTGAGGTACTTTCTATGACTGTGGTTTTAAACGTATTGTTAATCAATGAAACGCCTAATAATTACATTAATAATGAGAAATTATTTAATTTTTAGTTTTCTGTGATGCTACTTTTTTTTTTTTTTTTACCAATTATTAGATCTGTATTTTCATTTCTGGTATGAGGCTATGTTCTGTTGTAGAAAATCCCCAAATGTTTTTATTTTTTTATCACTGTGTGACATCATAAAGCCATGCTCATTTTTCTACTGCGCAACTACAAGGACGCAGTTAAAGGTTTTCAGTCTGGAAATGAACAGCATGCTTTTGTCTCTCGTGAAAACCTTTGCTCTAAAAGCAAGAGTGATTCTGACGCATTCACAAGTTGTTTGTAGAGCTAATATTATGAAGTTAAACCTGAGATTTGTGTTTATTTATAATCCTGTTTTAAGTGTCAGATTGCAGGTTTCACTTTTATATTTGTATGTTTCACTTGTGCTTTCCCTCATCTCATATAACCTCTGTGTGCAACAGTATGTCGGGGTTTGGTGTGAACAGGAATCCAGGCTACAACATGAACAACTCTCTCTCCAACAACATCTTCAATGGCACAGGTAATCATCATTCCCACCCCAAAGATAATTGATACATTTAAAGCCATCATTGTGCTAAATAAACCTTCACCTGTGTTCAGACGGCAGCGAGAATGTGACGGGGCTAGACCTGTCTGATTTCCCAGCATTGGCAGACAGGAGTCGAAGGGACGGAGGATCCAACCCCACACCGTTACTCAACCCATTGGCCGGAAGGGCGCCATACGGTGAGAGATTGTGTCAGTGCTTCATAAACTACATTTTCAAATCTTAAATGTATGACAATGTTTGCTTGTGTTGTATACTGTGCATTTTATGTCTAAAAAAAATGAGAATATCATGAAAAAGTTCAATATTTTTTGTTACTCATTTCAGAATGTGAAACCCATATATTATATAGATTCATTATACGTAGAGTGAAACATTTTAAACATGTATTCCTTGCCATTTTGATAACTGAACTTTGCGTTTTCATCATCTATAAGCCCCAGCGTCTCAGAAAAGGTGTAAGCAAAGGTATCCTAAGCCTTTAAATGGTCTCTCAGTCTGGGTCAGATGGCTACACAATCATGGGGAAGACTGCTGACTTTACAGATGTCCAGAAGACAATCATTGACACCCTCCACAAGGAGAAAAAGTCTCAAAAGGTCATTGCTAAAGAAGCTGGTTGTTCACAGAGCGCTGTATCCAAGCATATTTATGGACAGTTGAGTGGAAGGAAAAATTGTGGTAAGAAAAGGTGCACCAGCAAAAGGGATAACCACTGCCTTGAGAGGATTATCAAGCGACATCCATTCAAGAATTTGTTGGGGGCTTCACAAGGATTGGACTGAAGCTGGAGTCAGCACATCAAGAACCACTACGCACAGAAGAATCCTAGACATGGGCTACAAAGTCCCATTCCTCCTGCCCACACTGCCAAAGGTACCAAAAGCTAGTTCAATGACCATGGTGTTACTGTGCTTGATTGACCAGCAAACTCAACTGATCTGAACTCCATAGAGAATATGTGGGGTATTGTCAAGAGGAAGATGAGAGATGCATTGAGAAGCAGAATGAGAGCACGAATGCTCCTTCCCAGGTGCAAAACAAATAGACTCAAGGACTCATTCATTCCTCGGGCTATTAAATTGTACAATTCTGAGTTCGGGGGCAGGAGTGGAGTATAGAGTATAGTGTTCTATTCTATGTTAGTCTTTGTATCCTTTGTTATTTTTCTTTGATCTATGTTCTTTATCTTTAGACTTAGATTGTATCCTCTTGTTCTTTCTCTTTATTTCTCTTTGTTCTTGTTCTTATTTTATTTTTTTATGAAAAATTGCTGTATAATAATTTGAGAAAAAAACAATTTCCCGAAAGAGACCTCCTGAGGGATGAATAAAGTTCTACCTACCTACCTACAACAGACCCAACAATGCAGATGACCTAAAGGCTGCTGTCAAAGCAACCTGGGTTTCCATTACACCTGAGCCACACGCTGATCGCTTCCATGCGACGCCGCATTGATGCAGTAATTCATGAAAAAGGAGGCCCAACCAAGTATTGAGTGCATGGAAATGAACATACTTTTCAGAAGCCTGACATTTCTGTTTAAAATATCCTTTTTTTTCATTGGTCCTATGTAATATTCTAATTTTTTGAGACACTGCGTTTTGGGTTTTCATTATCTATAAGCCACACTCAAGAAATACATGTTTGAAATGTTTCACTCTTATGTATAATGAATCTATATAATATATGGGTTTCACATTCTGAAATGAGACAAAAAATATTTAAAAAAACTTTTTCATGATATTATAATTTTTGGAGATGTACCTGTTTGTATCTCTCAGGTCTGCAATGTTTGTTTTTTTTATGTTTTTACTGACAAAGAATATCCTCTTTAATGTTAACTATAGATGGTTTTCATAAGCTGTTGTACATTATCATATTGAGGTTTAGTACCGGTTAGTATCGCTAACAGATTGGTCCACGACGTGAAGAGGAAGTATAATTAAAATCACTTTGGTTGTTGTGCCCTACTGAATAAAGTATCTTTTTCCTCACCTCCAGTTGGCATGGTAACCAAGCCGTCCAGTGAGCAGTCGCAGGACTTTTCCATCCATAATGAAGATTTCCCCGCTTTACCTGGGCCAAACTACCAAACGAAAGACCCCACCAGCACTAGTGAAGACAGCAAAACGGTTCGAGTCAATTTTTCCATTTTGCGCCCAGGTGTGTGACACCAAAGTAACTTTAATGATGTGGTTCTCTGTATATAGAATCTGAACTCTTCAGGAAAGTCCAGTTCCAGCTCAGATGGTCCAAAGTTTCCAGGCGACAAAAGTTCTGTCACTCAAAGTAACAACAACCAGCAGAAGAAGGGGATTCAGGTGCTTCCTGATGGTAAGACGAGTCTGAACATCCACCCAGATCTTTTGCTTATACAACCATCACATTACGATTGCTCTGCTTTCTTCAGGACGAGTGACAAACATCCCTGTTGGCATGGTAACGGACCAGTTTGGCATGATTGGGCTGCTGACGTTCATCCGGGCTGCTGAGACTGATCCTGGCATGGTCCATCTTGCACTTGGGTCTGACCTCACAACACTCGGCCTCAACCTCAACTCACCCGAGTAAGACACGCACGGTTCTTCCGTTTTATTCTCAACTTGGTCAACCTGTCTAGCTTGATGTTAGAATAAAACGTTTGTGATGGTTCACTGGAATGATGTTCTTCATATGGTTCTCTCCAGAAATCTCTATCCTAAGTTTGCGTCTCCGTGGGCGTCGGCACCTTGTCGACCGCAAGACATAGGTGAGAGATGATTAGAATACTTTTCCTCTTGAAAGTCAGTTTAAAAGATCTAAAATCCTCCTTCATCCTCAGACTTTCACGTCCCCTCGGAGTATTTAACCAACATCCACATAAGGGATAAGGTACGGCGTGGTTGTTAAAATAACACGTATACATGATATGTTGACCCATCAAACAATCCTCTCTCTCTTTTCTTGTATTTCCAGTTAGCAGCAATCAAGTTATCGCGGTATGGCGAAGACCTGCTGTTCTACCTTTATTACATGAACGGAGGAGACCTGCTACAACTGCTGGCTGCAGTAGAACTGTGAGCACTTTTTAAGACTTTCTTCAGGGCTGAGCACTACAGTAAAAAGACGGTTCATCAAGACTGTATTTTGACAGTAATGATGGAAACATGCTTCGGATCTGCGGCTCATGGCTTTTATTTGGCAACCAAATCTGGAAACGGAACTTGTAAATTCTGCATCTATTAACAAACATCAACACACTGCTGCACTGATCCTAATGAGTGGAGTAGAATTGTAGGTTTTGACTGGGATTGGGATCTTTAATCAGATTTTATCCAATAACAATATTATTATACAGAAGAAGTCAAGTGTATGCGACTGTATTCACAAGCATAATGCTTGCTAGCATGATGATCATTAATTCACATATTCAAATGTCGTAAGTAGCAAAACTTTTCCACCAACCAGTGTAGTGTGTTTTGTTTGTGCCGTTTTAGAATTGCAAAACTTGATGGATTTTTTTTTAGAGTGAAGATATGATGAGTTCCTGGGAAAGCTTTAAAAGCTAATCTCTGGTCGGATTTAGGCGATATTTATCTGACACAGCATTGTTTTCCATGTCATTATGAAACGACAGAAAATAAATGTTTATACTAAAATATAACCTGTTATCGTCAACACAGTTGCGGAAAACGTCAAAGAAATGGTTCTAAAAAAAGCATGATTTGCCTATTTTGATATGTATATTAGTATTTTAATCCACATGATGCCCTAATCTTTTGATCATTATCTCTTACAATTCCTATAACGAATATGTTTGTATCCAGCTTCAACAGGGACTGGCGGTACCATAAAGAAGAGCGGGTCTGGATCACGCGGGCCCCCGGGATGGAGCCTACACTGAAGACCAATGCCTACGAGAGAGGGACCTACTACTTCTTTGACTGCCTCAACTGGAGAAAAGTGGCCAAGGTGAGCGCTGTTGTTAAATGATGCTCATGAATAAACATTTAAACATGAACTCATCCATCATCACGTGTTTAATCTTCTCAGGAGTTTCATCTGGAATATGACAAACTAGAAGAGCGACCTCACGTTCCCTCCACCTTCAACTACAATCCTGCCCAACAGGCGTTCTGATGGGCCGCTGCTCCTCCCACCTGCCCGCCATCAGTCATCTCTCCACGAGGTTTTTCCGCCTCCACACACTCAATCTGGCCAATAAGGACTCCGGACGGGAGGCTTCAAGTCGGCTCCCGCCGCCGTCTCTGAATAGACATTATCATTTTAACTTCTTCTCAGCTTCTTTACCTCATTTTGTTTTTAAACTTTATTTCCCATCTTCCCTCCATGTTTGGTTGGTCTGTTCAATGGAGCTCAGGCACACAAGCACTGTAAATAACTGTCCATCTGATCATGTGATTCACGTTTTTACTCAGTCTTCAGAATCGGCTATTTTTGTCTCGAGCAGCTTTTACAACCAGATTTTAAAACATTTAAGACCAGACTTCAATCACTGATCAGGGTGGATAAGTGTTTCAGTTTTCTTCGTTTTTGACCCACAAATCAGAAGCTCTTACATCAGCAGACAGAAGAAATGCAATGTACATTGTAGCACTATTTCTTAATAAAAGAGGAAAACGTTTTGGATTTGTTTGAAGATTTTTATTTGGTCTTTAGGCTCCACAGCGGTTCCAGCTTGTACTTCAGAACATCTGGATTTTAACCAGATATGTTTAAAATCCAATTTTATAAAATTATAATTTATAGACGACGACAACTGCTATTTTTACTCCCTTAAATCTAGTATCAAGCTTGAATTACGATCGTAACGTAAATGTCCCTGTTGTAAGTCCACACTGATGGCCTTCTTGGCACCTTTAGTGTAGGCTTGACCCAACAGTTTAATCTCTTTGAGGGCCTATTTAGGATTTGGTGCCACAACCAGTTCCTTTCCAAAATATCCTCCTTGTGTCACAACATTTCAGTTGTAAACCTGCCTCTGATCCACTAGGTGGTTTTTGAGCAACACAAGATTTTTAAACAACTCAAGACATTCCACACATTTAAATCGAGAGTTCCCCCCTTTTCATTCCCACACTGTCAAGCTCCCATGCATGACTATATGTGTTATTTTCACGTCTGCTTTGATTCATTCCATCTTCTTCCACGTGGCAACAGACAAGTGCTTTCATTTGATCTGCAGCATCTTAAATGGAAATGTGAAGGTTTTTTTCTTTTTAAACACTAAATAATCCATTTCTGTATCAAGTCCCCCATTTAACGAATGTCTGTGTGAATCACTTTAAATAGATTCACTATACGTTTAATTTAAATTTCTCATTCCTTTTCTTGTTTAATTCCAATTGAATGGGAGTTCAAAGGATCCTGCAAGCCTTTGTCTACTGCCACCCGTTTCATCGTCATTCTTTACCTGCGGTGTCTATTCTGCCTGGCGACAGTCGGACCAAACGAGTCTTGAGATACAAACACGAATCTGGAAACACTTTGGCTGCCAGCAATACAAGACTTGTCCATCTATCCAGATGTTTTACAGGGAACAACCGCGACTCCATCCTCACTGACAGGTTCACATGGGCGGCAACGTCAAGACCTCTCCTCCCGAACCATGTGACCTTCGGAGAAGATTGTGATTGGATGAGGACTGTGGCACTTGGCCGTCGGCTGTTTTATGAAATATGGCAGCTAGTGTTTTATTAGGAAAAATAATGAAATAAATATTCTGGTAATGAAACTGAAGGAGGAATCTTCTCTTTTTTTGGGTGGTGGGAGATGTTTCTCGTTGTATAGGGTGAAGACATTGTTGTGGAGAGTTCGCAACAGTCATCTTTACAGCGACGAAGAGTTGGCGAAAAGGTAACTTATGTTTAAAATAATTTTGTGGCGACAGTAGAAATGTTATTTGTCGTTGTCTTTTTTTGTTGGTGAACTTTCCAGTTCAGAAAGTTCGCCGAGAGCGACAACTGTGTTTCCCGCGTTTTTCCACAAGATGGCGGAGTCGGCCTAGAAACGTACATCATAACTTTTTTTTTTATTCCTTCTCTGTTGTAGATGAATTCATGGCTTTGCAGTTGACCAGCAGTTCAACCAGCGATACAACAGTTGAAGGTAAATAATAAACAACCACCAGAAAATACACAAAAAATAAACATCTTCAGAGCTTTTGCCTGATATTTGTTTTCTCTTGACCTGGACATAAGAATGACCCCATAGTTCTACCAACCTTTCTTTATCTCTTACACAAAGAGAGTCCAGTTGTGTCGACAATTACTATCTTTTAAACTACTAACAAAATGTTTGTTTATTCCATGTGTAAGCAAGTGTAACAATCCAATTGTTTTCTTGAAAAATAAATGGCTAAAACTTTTCAACTGTGCACCAACATAAGTATAATAATATATTAATATTGCGAAAAGATTGTGCATGTTCTGTCCCTAAATAGCTAATAGGTTAAGTGAAACGTAAATAAGAAATATGAAGTCCTCCTATGAGGACAACGGGTATTTGGTGGTTTCTATTGATGACAACATATTACTCTTTAAGTGTGTATTTTCCATCTAAAGTTTATTGAAAATTGTAGCACAAAGCGGTGACCTGGAAATTGAGATAACTTCAATTTGTCTACTTTGATCTCTTGTCATTGGTATGTAGATTTGTACTAACAGTATTTCATTCAGCTTGGTTGGAGGTAACATAAATCCATTATGTACCCTCCATTTGTTTTTACATACAATTCCCATTGAGCGTCGCCTCAGTCACCTCACCCCACACTTGCAGTCTGTCATGTCAGGCATTTGATTAGGTTTTAAGCCGCGTCCATCTTGACCTGTCTGAAGTCATCACAAACCCGGGTGAGCCAAATTCCCGCTCTCATAATCACATTCACTTCCAGATAATCCGCAATTTTCTAATGTAAATTTTTGTAGGACACCTTGGGGACTCACAGGTGGTCGACAGTTACATGATTAGAAATAGGAGTTGTTGTTTGTCTCTTGTTTATCTCTTGTTTATCTTTTAACGCGGTGCACGTCAATCACCTACTGCCATGCTGGCTCTTGGCTGCCAATCAAATGTGTGTATTATTTCATTTATTTGTATCACCACGGAGGAAGTTATGTTCCTGACAGTGTTTTTTGTTTGTTTATAAGAGACAAGTAACACAAAAGGTTGTGAATAATCATAACTTTTAGGATTAGTCAAGTTTGTGGTGCTGTTTTGTTGTCACATCTGAATTATTAAAGGTTTTAAATGACTTGTTAGTCACCTATATGGCTTCCTTCAAAATATTATCTATATATTTATATTCAAAATAAAGAAAAATAGTTTAGTCATATTATTTCCATGGCCCCACCTACCCACCACAACCTCCACTTCAGCTAAACAACAGAAAAATGTTTTAATTAAGCCTCAATTTATAACAATTCAATATAAATGTGTCCACTTTTTGGGAGATTTAAGTGATTTCCAAATGGGTAGGATCCAGTTAAGGAAGTAAAGGCTATATTATTTTTTTTATGTTGTATTTTAGTTCTTTAATGATAAAAGTCGTTTTTATATTGTAATATATACTGTGTTTTTATAAATCCATATAAAGTGTTGTTGTTGGTGAAGCAGTGCAATGTTATTTCCCCTAACTGGGTTGCATAAGTGTATCCCAGCTCCTCGGGGCAAGAAGCACCTGTTATGACCTATTATTTAGTATCTATTGTCTTCTGAATGCTTTTGGGCTGTGGACGTAGCTAAGGTCAAAATCAATCCTCCCACCATAACAACATTTTTTTACCCCCTCGGCAGTAACACTTTTGAAAACAAACTTATAGTAACACACACTTTCGATTATTCTGCACTGTGGAAATTGTTTAACTGTATTTTTATTCAGTTTTAGATTTTATCTCATGGCAAATGTTGCACGACTTTATCATAGCAAATGTCTTATTCATGGAACCCTTCACTGATGATGGCAATAAAAAGAATTCTGATTCTTAAAGTGAGGATTTGAGCAAACATTTGAGATTGTGTTGAGTATATATTTTACATCATCATATAATCCCATCTATGATCTTTTGATTTTCGTCCTGTTATCAAGTCTTTAAAAAAACGGGAGAACTTGCTGACCTGCCGAGAGAATCTGCAGTAGAAAAAAGAATGAATGAATGGACGCATGTAATCAGCTTTCACCCTGCCTGCTGTACTAGGAACACAGATTTGGTCCAGATACACCAGATCCTTCATTGTTTTTTCCGCTGAGATTTAAATCCAAACAACAGCTTTGCAGAGTAAATGTTGAGCAGCCTCGCCACATATTCTGATTTGAATCTTTCTCCTTTACTTTATCAATTTTATTTGTTTAATTCCCTTAAAATGTTGTTTGGAGAGCGAGCCAACCGTCATCAGTCTGCTTCCTTTTCACATTTTTTGGAATTAAGTCTGACGGGCTTTTAATCATTTTTCTGGTTCCGGTCCAGACTGAGTCAATCTCGGCTGTCAAGAGTGTCACTCGGTTGATATCTCCAAGAGTGGAAATGTTTGTAAGAGTGTACGAGTGTTAGTGTGTGTCTGTGCAGGCCCACGTGTGTCTCCTCGCTGAGGTTCGTTATTATTTGTAATCTTTTGATCTGTGCAGATGATAATAATCCTGCCACATGCCTCCCTGATTACCAACGTGTAGCTGCTCCGCCTTTGTGCAGCAGGCCGGAGCTCCAACTGGATACAGTCTGGAGAGAATACCAGCAGCTGCTTTTATCTACTTTTATTTAGGGTGTTTTGTGTGATTGTCATCGACGTAATCATGTCAAGGAAAAGACATTTGAGCACTTTATCCTTGAGTGTCCATCAGTAGTATGGATTGTAGATTTATTAAAACTACTTTAAAAGTAGCATCCATCCATCTCTACAACCCCCTGTCCTTCTATCTCTTTGTCTGTCCGTCCATCTTTCTATCCATCACTATATCTGTATGTACTTCCATCCATATCTGTCCATTTAATCATATCTTTGCATCAATTTCTATGTGTGTTTATGCATCCAAACATCCATCTTTCCATCCATCCTAACATCATAAATCTCTATTTATGTCTGTCCAGCCATTTCTATATTTGTTTGTCTTTAGATCCATCTCTATCCGTTCATCCGATCATCCATTATATCATCCATTTATCCTACCATCTCTGTGTCTGACCATCCATCCATCCATCCATCCATCCATCCATCCATCTTCCATCTTTACCTTCAGCTCTATGCTCATTCATCCATCCATCTTCCATCTTTACCTTCAGCTCTATGCTCATTCATCCATCCATCCATCTTCCATCTTTACATCCAGCTCTATGCTCATTCATCCATCTATCTCCCATCTTTACATCCAGCTCTATGCTCATTCATCCATCCGTCCATCCATCTTCCATCTTTACCTTCAGCTCTATGCTCATTCATCCATCCATCTTCCATCTTTACCTTCAGCTCTATGCTCATTCATCCATCCATCTTCCATCTTTACCTTCAGCTCTATGCTCATTCATCCATCCGTCCTCCATCTTTACCTCCAGCTCTATGCTCATTCATCCATCCATCCATCCTCCATCTTTACCTCCAGCTCTATGCTCATTCATCCATCAATCTCTACATCTACCCATCCATTATTCCATCCATCCATTGCTATGTCTTTCTGTCCATGCATTCATCTATCTATCTTTCTTTCCATCAATCTTTAGAGTCAAATAGCTTGAATTGAACCTACGATCTTCCTGCTGCAGCACTAACCTCACCGTGCAGCCTTGGTCAGTTTCCACGTTGACTCTCTTCTCCTCTTTCACTCTTCCAGCACATATATAGCAGGGAGTCTCTGTGACTCATTTCAAGGAGTAAAAACATGCTCACATAGAACAGGTATTTTAAGCTGCTATTGCTTTTTATTAAACGACAAAGGACGTGTGAGGTCACTTGGTGCTGCACCTGGAACCCTCCATGTATAAAGTGTGTGTGTGCATGTGTGTTTGTGCATGTGTGTGTGTGTGTGTGTATATATATATATATATATATATTTCAGAATCTGGCTGTATCTGAGAGCGATGTGCTCGTCTGTCGCTAAGAGGCTTATCTCATCCAGCATGTAGCGAGAGAAAAACAAGCAGCCAAATCAAACAGAAATCTGCTTTGAATCATGATGCCGGCCGCACATTTTATTTATTCCACCTGCAGGGGAACATGTAGTCTGTGATTCCCACTTTCAGAGGCAGTTGATGTCGGCAACCTTCATATAACCTAAGCCAGGGAGGATTGTTGGGCTGTTATAGTTCATACAACTGAAATGTAATTCTTTATTTGATTTACAGATTATTTTTAGACTTTGTCAAAAATGCGGGGGCTTTTGAAGTCACCAGATTCTAACAAGCATTGCTCTGCTTTAGTAGTTTCCCAGGCAACATAGACAATCGTCTTTGGAGTGTTGAGCGTGTATTGATCAAAACCTAAAACACCCAATAACCCTGTCAGTATCACTGAGGGTGTGTCTAGGTTGCACCTCTAGGTGTGTTACAGTTGTTACAGTGTTTTTTTCTTCATTGTTTTATTGGTTAGTGTTTTATGACCGATTCTCAACAGGTTAAAAAAGTTGCAATTAGGGACTATAGTGTGGGAAATGGAGAGCCGGGTCTGCATCAGGGTATTTATTTTTGAAACTTGACCTGATAACAAATTTACCATTTACAAAAGTGATGATTAAAAAAAAACAAGGTATAGAATACAGAAAAAATTGTTAAAGATTTTTGATAAAATATAAGTTACAAAAATACGAGAAATGTTCTTTTATGTGTCATGCGTTCATGAAAGTCTCAAAATGTTAGGGTATATTGTTTAAACCCCTGCTTGTGATCTGATTTGAAGTTTCAATATAAGTAAGTAAGTAAGTAAGTAATTTGTATTTATATAGCGCTTTTCCAGACCAGGGTCACAAATATAAGTCAAGTACATCTCTGTGAACCTGGTCTCGAAAAGCGCTTTACAAATACAAATACACATGAATTGTGGAAAACTGAAAAATGAGGAGATTGTTTTTTCTACTATTCTAGTAACTTTGTTACTTACTTGAAATCCGACCTATTTTTTTTTTGTCGTGTTTTCCCTTGAGTTCTTCCTCTAGAGCAGTGGCCCCCAACCTTTTCTAACTCAGGGCCCACTTTTAAGTTTTAAAAACCTTTGGGCCCAGGCATTATAATGTGTTCTCAGAGCACTTTTTTTTTATTGAAGATTGAACATAAAGGACTGAAATCAATAAAGGAGAAACATATCGGAAGCTCCACAGTCACTAACACGGCATCTGTAACATGTTATTTATTTATATATAATTACATCAACCCTCCCACAAAAAAATGAAACCATTTTGGAAACGATTTTGCGGCCCACAGGTTGGGAATCACTATCTATTCATGGTCAGGCTCCTCCTTACATCAGTGATCTGATCCAGCCTTACACCCCAGCTCGGGCTCTGAGGTCTGTGGATCAGAATCTGATGATGGTTCCTGAACACGCTTCAGGACCAGAGGAGAGAAATCCTTCAGGCTGTTGCTCCTAAGCTTTGGAACGATCTTCCTCCCTCTGTGTTTGATGATCTACTGACTCCTTCAAGAAACATCTTAAGACGTTTTTATTTGTTCAGGCTTTTCCTTGATTTTCTGGAACTCCTGTTGTGTTATCAGTTTTATCTTGATATTTTAAGTATATACTTTATTGAATATTGTTTTGTTTGTTTAAGCGCTTTGTGACCCTGGTCTGGAAAAGCGCTATACAAATAAAAATTACTTACTTACTTACTTACTTACTTACTTACTTTGTCAACTAGTTAGTCGTCAGTGCGCCTTTAAATAATGTGCGTCTCTCCACACATCCACACATGAGTCGGTGTATTTCAGTCACATCTCCAGACGCAAGTGTTTTGGTAGAACTCATCCTCTGACTGCCCACAGTGCGCTCGTTGAAGGAGGAGAGTAGCGACGGAGAATGAGCACCAGTGTGAGGCAGAGAGGGTGGGAGGATAAATGAGTTTCTGCGGGAGCGAGGAGCGACTGAGACGCTGAACTCAGCCGCAGAAGGACGCGCTTTCCTCCGCCTCATGCCGGCGGACTGCTCCGCTGCCATGGCCAAGATCCGGGTGTCGTACGAATACTCCGAGGCCGAAGACAAGAGCATCCGGCTGGGTTTGTTCTTGATCGCCTGTGGCATCCTCAGCCTGTTCATCCTTGGCTTCTGCTGGCTCAGCCCGACCCTGCAGAGCCTCCAGAGCAAGCCGGCCAACTGCACGGTGAGCCCGGCGCTGAGCTGCGTGACACCCCGGGGGTGATACCTTATAGAAGTTTAGGTTATTTTAACGGGTTTATTTGTGAATTACAACTACTCCATTCTGCTCAAAATGTAGTCGCTACACTTATTTTTGTAAGGTTAAATTGCTGTTTATTTACTCTGTGTTCTATTTAAGTGTTCTGAAAAACTTATACCACTAACGTTAAAAGGATCAATATGTCTTTAACCAATTTGCTTCCGTTTCCATGTCATTAACTTTCAAGTGATATCACTAGATACAAATAAATGTTTTGTTTTTTGTTTGTAATATCACTAGATACAAATACATTTTTTGTTTTTATTTTTTTTCCTTTTAGAAAGATTAAAAATATGTTTTTTTTAAACCATGATTTATGCCAGTCCTACAATTTTACACCCCACCCCACACTTGCATCTTGTAGTTATTCCAAAGGCACTGATTTTTTAAGTAACATCATAGACAGAAGATGACAAACCCTTGCAGGAGCCAAGGTCTCAAGCAATTTCAAACTCAATTCCTTATATTTAATGTTCTTGACATAGTTTAACTAATGTAACTCAGTCATTTTAATATTTTATTTCATGTTTCACAAATTTGAGGAAACCTATTCCCAGTATGCCAGGGTTTCAGGGGCGTAGTTTATATCCAAGCAGCTCTCTGATTATGACAAACCAGTGCTGAAATGATACGTGCATGATAGTCTTTTCAAAGACTACCATTGATTGAAAACTTTCTGAAACATTGAAATCTGCCTGCTGTGAGAAGAACAAGAGAATTGAATTAAGAGAGACATGCTAGATTAGCTAAAGAGTATTTATTCTTGACCAAAGTAAACATGGTAAAGACAGCAGATCTAATGGTTTGCAGACCCAGTCATGTGGACCGTGTTTGTCTTGTTCAACTATCCGGAGCCTCTGGTATAGTATTTGATGCACTGCTTCCTTCACCAGTTGATTAAAAACAGCAGTCTGAGTCCTTCTCTCCACATAAATCAACGTTTGGTTTACTCAGGAAGAATAATTCATACCACTTTGATTTACAAGGCTGTTAGCTTATTGCTTGGTTCAGGCATTACAGAAAGTAGTCCAAAGCAAAGACCAGTGGAAGTGATGTCATCGTCTGATCCACAAATAAAAGTGGTCATAAATAACAAAACTTTGACTTTATTGCAGCTCGGTGACCTTCGGATTGATTATGAAAGCTTTGGCACTTTAGAAATGAGTCCTGATTCTTTTATGAATTTCTTATTTTACTGACATGTTGCTCATGTACTGAACACACATGTCATCAAAGGATGATGAAGATGGTTTATTAGCATGTTTTAATGATGTGCAACATCATCTTTTCTGGTTTTCATAGCAGGAAAGTGACGTTAATAAGGCTGAGGAACACTGAATTTAGCATATACAACAGAATAATAATAACCATAACAACATATATGGAATAATTCAATTAGTTCATCGCCAGAGCTTTTTCTCCTCTATGGCAGGAAAAATGATTCTGAGCAGATTGCAATATCCGTCTTTTAATTCCTGTAGGTGAGGCTTAGCAAACACATTTCTTTGTAAGGTGTCAAAATGCTTAGATAATCCTTTTTCCTGGATTATTCCAACTCTGATTTATAACACAAGGCACAAGAAGCTCGGGATTTTCCTGAAGCACGTCTGCTCAATGTCTTTCATTATTGTTTTAAATAAAGGTAATTGATTGTTTATTAAGAAGCTTGAACAACAATGAAGCTTGAATACAGTTATATTGATGGGTATGTATCGACATTCACTGAAGGTTGATAGATTTCCAGCACTCATGGGCCATAAAAAATGACACATGTTCCACTCCTCTTCTCTCCTCTTCGCCCCCTTTACTATATATTATATATTATTATATACTCTTCCCATTCATCTTGATGATTCATCCTTGAGTTTGACACATGTGATCAAAAAGTTTAAAATGCATGGATTTAAAATACCCCTACAATTTATTACATACATTATTTCAATTATCAAACTACTTGTATCGTTTACATAACATTGCTTAAATAACTGCTTCACGTTCCACATCAACTATGATTCCGACCTCGATTCATATCTCAATTTAGACGTTTTTTAAACTCCGGTTTCTTCCCCACTGCAGGTGGTGTCAGTGTTGCGTCCAGAGGAGATGTTCGAATGCGTGTTCACTTGCGGTGCCGACTGTAAGGGGACGTCGTTGTATCCCTGCCTGCAGATCTTCGTCAACAACTCCGAGTCCAACTCTGTGGCTCTGCTGCACTTTGACGAGCAGCAACTAGTCCTCAACCCAAAGGTATGACCCGGACTTTGCAACATCCTAAATTGTTGTAAAGATTTTCAGTCATTTTGCCGACCAAGCAAAATATTTAATGAGTGCTTTCGGTTTTGTTCAGGCTTCGGGGGCAATTACTGCGACACTTAAAAAAGATAAATGTGGACATCATGGTGGATAATGAAGTCCCTGAGTTTGAGGCGTTCTTTCCTTATGAAGTCTGCATCTTCTCGCAGTGCATCTGTGTGGGTGTTGTAGTGAGAAACCACCTCCCACCTCAAACATCTGAATAGCAGCTATCATCAGCCACAGACTTTTCTGTGTTTTATAGACCAGTGTAAAACTCAGAGCTCTACAAAATGTGTCAGCTGATCACATAGGTTGTTTTTTTCTTTCAGTATTTCATAAACCTCAAATTAATTATTCAAATTCAACATATGAATGGACCTTGTTAATGTGATCTTGGCTGAACTTTTTAACTATTAGTATTGACTTACCAAAAGTCACAACAATACATCGATGAATGTGATCTCGGCCTTCAAAATTAGGTACATTCTGAGGCTAATACTGATAATTTATCAAAAAATAACAATATATTTTCCACCAAAAGCTTTAACATTTTAATTTGAAGTTTTATTCAATAATGAAAAGTAAAACATAATCACAGAAACTAAAAAGCTAACATTTATTATGAAAAATCTTATATTCTTTCATATTTTTATAATAAAAGCTATTTTTCTCTTTCAACCAATACTGGCATCAGACTTAATCCAATGTTCTTTTATTTTATTTAAGGGTTATTGGTTTGATAAAGTGTTCGAGCTCGGGTTTTTTACAAAATCACTGTTGCTTTTCGGTTTAGTGACAATAGCGTTCGACTGAACCGGTGCCAAGTATCCCCACTCAAGGGCCGTGACTGATGAACAAAGTAAACTATCCCTTTTAAGGTTTGTGATCTTTGTCTGAGTGCACACTTGGGTCTAAATTAAAGCCAAATGAAGCTGTCTGCTGCAGACAGATGGATGTTAAACAGAGCATAGTTTCTGTCCTGCAGCTGCCTGGAGTGGAATCAACACATATAGACAACAGAAGACTCAATAACACAACTATACAAGCAGCTGGACCCCCTTATCACTGCTGACCGTCCACACAAGGATCTCGTCTTTATCAAAATATCTTTTGTTTTAAGTAAGTAAGTAATATTTGTACAGTGCTTTTCCAGACCAGGGTCACAAAGCGTTTAAACAATCAAAACAATACCTAATAAAATATATGCTTAAAAGGTCAAGACACCATCAAGACAAACACAGGAGTCTCGGAGAATCAAGGAAAAGTCTGCACGAATAAAAGTGTCTTAAGATGTTTCTTGAAGGAGTCAGTAGATCATCAAACACAGAGGGAGAGGAAGATCGTTCCACAGCTTAGGAGCAACAGCCTGGAAGGATTTCTCCCCTCTGGTCCTGAAGCGTGTTCAGGAACCATCAGCAGATTCTGATCCACAGACCTCAGAGCCCGAGCTGGGGTGTAAGGCTGGATTAGATCACTGGTGTAAGAACGAGCCCGACCTCAAATAAATTCATTGGGAAAAACCCCTGTGGAAAGGGAGAGGTTTACCATTTTGGTAACCCAGGGCCCAATTACATACCTCGGACGAGCAAGGAGGGTTACATCTTGCTTACCAGTACCGAAATATCACCCAGAGATACAGCACTGAATGAGGCCATGAGGAGGAGACGGGCTCAGTGAAAGCAGGGGTTCCACACAGAGGGGGAGAGATTTTCTCTTTGATCGATTTAATTTTGTCAATGAAAAATCTCAACAATGCATTGCTGTGATCTTCAGAGGCGATAGCAGGATTTGAGGAGCAGGAGACACAAGAGAGTGGATCGTGTCAAACAACACGTTGGGGTTTTTCTTTTTTACCGCTAACAGTTTCCTGATGCCATCAGATCTGGCAGTTTCCACCATCTTATCGTATGAGGACATCAGATCCCTGAGGTGAAGTCTGTGCACCTCAAGTTTAGTGGACTTCCAGAGATGATGATAGTTTCTATATTTTTATATTGTTTACACACAATTTAAATCTTTATATGCTCATTCCAATATAACATAATACAGTTTTTAAATACAATATATTTTTTAATTACTTGCACTTTAAATTTACCATTAAAAATATTTGCTATAAGTATGCACCAGACTTAATCTATCGAGTTTAATCTTTTACACAATCATGTTAACGTCTGGTAAAATGAGTTTTTCCCGACACTACACCAGTTCTTACATAAAGTGGTCAAGTCCTCAGCTCACACTATCACATTATTCCTGTAAAATGTGTATATTTTACTTTAAATTGAAGAAATGTTCTGATTGGCCCAAATGATCTAAATGCAAGCCTAAAAAAGTTTTCATTTTGTTGTGTCCTTGTTTTGAAGATCATTTGAATTGATAAATTAGTAGCAATCTATGCTGAAGAAGTGTGAAGACCACTGGTCTAGACCATCATTGAGTCATAGTTCACCCCTGACAGTCGTCTCCACCTCTTCCACCCTTCCTGCACTCTCCTATTCATCCCCTTTCTACTCGTCGCATTCATCTTGATGGTTCCACTCAAATACTTGAACTGAACGTGTTTCCACTGTAAAATAATTAACTCAAAATCGAACGCGGCCTCTGAGAGGATGATTCAGCTAATCCCACCTAATCAAGTGTTGCACTCGATAATACTGAAGGTTGTTGACCTTTAACCCAAATTATGTATTTTCCGTACCAGTCTGGTGGTGTGTCTGCGAGCAGCTGGAGAGTGACTCATAACCTGTAATTGCTCCGACTCACATACTCACCAAATGTGCCAATTCATTCTCCCACCTGCAGAGTCACTCGCGTCTTTCTGCTTCTCCTCTAAATGTGTAAACCTCTTCTAACTTAGAGGCGTTATCCCCCCCAACCTGACAGATGCCGCCTGAGTGGAGTTGTGTTCTCACATCAGAGCCGAGGATGATAGTCAGACTCTCATCTGTGGTGACGCCGCACCAGCACCAATCTTCAGCACTCAACACATTTATCCTTTTTTTTCGTCTTCTCCTCAAACTGCTGTCTCAAAATAGTGATTCGAAATCATGCTTTGCGAGATAGAACCACATGCACTTATAAGAGCATTTTACGAAAGGCACTTCTGCAATTAGACTGTACGCAGAAATGAGTTCGCTGAGAGGGAGTGAGAAAGAACGAAAACAAGTTTTAGAGCATAGGTTTAAATGATTATTCATGTTATTGATCTAAAATTAGTAGATATGTGTTTTTATTGTAATTAAAAGGCTATTTCTTTTAATTCGGTACAGTGTTGAAGTCCTAACACTCAAACTATAATATACATTGACTCATCAATTGGCAAAAACCTGGAGAATATATATGTATATATATATATATATATATATACATATGAAATAAAAAACAAAAGTTATAGCTTGTTTGTGCCATTGTAAAGTTGTTAATATGACAAAAAAGTAAAAGTAAAAGTTTTGTCTGTTCAACATTAACACTGTTCACGACTCGGCGTTATAGCCAGAGTTAAAATGAACATCATTTTAAACCTATCTTGCAAAAAGGCACAAAAGGACTCACAGATCTGATATTTTAAACAATTAAACAGCCTTAACATCAAAATGAACTCCACAGCCAATATATTGTGTGAGTAAATAGACATTTCTTCGTCAATCCAGTCGTGTTTACCGATGATGTTCATCAAAGCCTGATCTGAATTGCATTTGCTGGAATAAGTGAGTGCAAAACTACATTTTTAGATTTTGCCAGTAAATTTCTTAAAGGCTTGACTTGAGAAAAAAAAGTAATTATAGTGTAGATTGACAGATGATGGTCGGATAATATCTCTGCTTGTGCAAAGATATCATCTCAAGATCTTTACTCTTTTATTAAGTCAGACTTCTTCTCTGCCTTATGAAAGATTGCATTTCTTTTGCTAAGGCATTCTCTCTAAGTTTGCTGAATCTTTGTATGGAGGCCATGATTCATCTGCTATTTGCTCTGCTACTTCATACTCTTTACTCAAGGATTTTCTCCAAATGTCGACACGGACACTGAGGGAGAAACCTACTTCTAAAACAAACTCTGGTGCTTCTTCCAGCTGCACGTCTGAGTTTGATCTGTTGCTCCCTCTGACTTTCAATTGAAGTTTATTTTATTTATTTTTTACCTGTCATCGCTGACTCATCATTGTGAGCAGGAGATTCCCAAAACTCCTCACTTAAGCTCGTCCAGAGCTCAGTGGGTTTGTCATGAAACAGATGATCAGATCTCCAAAACAAAAACACACGGGACACACTCCTCTTCCACTCGTCTTTCCGTCGTACACGTCTGCTGCGTCGCTATAGCAACAGAGTAAATATAGAGGAGAGAAAAAACGGCACGTCACAGATGCTGCCCAGTTGTCGTGGCAACACAGACTGAGCTGATTTGGGGAGACAGTGGTAGAGAGAGAGACGAGTCACGCTTCATTCAAAAGGCATTTAGTGGAAAGGGAAGTTGAATATTTTGTCGAGAGGATTTGGCGCCTTTACCATCTAGCACTTATTTAAATACTTATTCAATATAGTCAAACTATATCTAGTTTCTTGCATTTTAAGAGACAGGAGGAAGATGAATTCTGCTTTATATTTATTAATAATTTCAGTTTTTTTGTTTTTTTTAATGTTATTGTGTATTTGATATAAAATAAAAATTGGATGCTAAAAAGTTAAATATTTTTATCTTCAAAATCATGTAGTGACAACAAGTTTAAGGAAATTATTAGATTAGAAGATTTTAAAAAAGAATCTGATTTTGGGGGGTAATGGAACTGAATGATATTGAAATAAGCAAACAATTTAAAGGGAAGAAAATTGACAGTTTTATATCTGTAATTTCTATATTTGTAATCAGAAAAAAGATAATGTATTTCTTATTACTGATCATTGTTGCTCCCCCAGTCGGGAGTCGGCATCCTTGCGAATCAGGGCAGGACAATTAAACAGAATTGACTATTGCAAACACTAGATAAGCAGCGATGGATGAAACTAAACTTTTATCGAAAACTTCACACCGATATTATCATGTGAATGAAGCAGCTAAATGCGGCGCAGTCTAGACACGGTAATCTGGTCCTTTCACATGCATCCAGCGAACATTATTATTATACATTGGAACACATCTCATCACCTCCTGTTCCATGAACTCATTTACATGCAACCTTCATGCTAGTCACCATCATCTCAACATTTGTACATCATCACCATCTCTGATTCATTGTCATTTTGTTCTAATAATGACACACAATATTGTTGACATGACTTTAATGATCATTCTAGACAATTATTTCCCTATATCTTGCTCGACACAAATACATTAAAACCCTCCGAGCTGCCGCTGTTCCAGGACTTCACCCACTTAATGTGTTTTTCCTGCGACGTCTTTCTTCCACAACAATAAGACCGAGGGCTGACAATGCAAGTCGCTTCATGTTCGTGTCGTTATCCATCGTTTTTCTTTTTAATCTTTCGTTCAACCGGTGAAAACATCGACCGCTCTCGAGTTTTCTCAAAGCATTTCCATTTTCCACTTCTCTCCGACGTCAACATACACTTTTGCCGACAGTCTCTTTGGTGTGTTACGAGGCATTTTTTCGAGGCACGGGGGCAGACTACGTTAGACCACACAGGACTGGCCGACGGCGTCAGACGCCCGACAGTCGGTGCGGTGTTCCCAGGCCTTAAGGATCGGGGAAATGTGAGTTCTTCTACTAGAGCAGCTCAGAATTCTTGCTGCAGAGTATAAAAAAAAGGCAGAAACATCGAGCAGAATCAGACTCGGTCTTCTCCTGTGACTGGCTGAGAGGGAGAGGGGGAGATGGAGAGGAAGAGGGCACAGAAGTGAACAGGGGTCAAGACGTGAAGCATAGATGACAAATAACACAACAAAAATTATAAAACGGTTTGAAAAGTCTTTTTGATTTATTCCACTGCACTGATGTTTACAGATATGTAACAAAATGGAGGAAGAAAAAGCAAGCAAATAAACCAGTCCTCCACAATGCCCACTCAGTGACCCAGAAAAACACACCTACACACACACACACGCACACATGAATCCAGATCGCTGCACAATCCTTCAAACTTAAAATAAGGAAGCACTTTGCTCTCACCACCTCGCCGTCAGGACACCAGAGGCCGGTTTGGAAATAGTAGAATAAAATCATGACTAAATAAAACGACTGCATCAGAAATGTACACATATTGGTCATGTTTGACAGTTTTGTATCGTATTCCTAATCTGCTCTGAACGTTGGACAAAGACTTTGCAGATGAGTGGCTTTATGTTTGGAAAAAATGTATATCAATATAAATGACTTGGTGTTAACTGAACGAAGGGGAGATTGAACTGGCAATCTTTCCCAGCACAGATTTGACATCAAAACTTTGATTCTTCTTATTAAAATCTTCTGTTAGGAAACAACATTGACCTTTCACGGCAGTAATGAGACCGGCACCAGGATATGAAGGATGCTGTTTCTGTGGAACAGCTGACTGCGAGTCAGGAGGAAAGTAAATGGAGTTAATTGGTGTTCGTGTCTTTAGGGGGCGATTAGTTAACGGGGGCCGCCTGTGGCCTGATGACTGACATGGCATTACGACCGCAACGCTTTCTTCGGTCTGGAGGTTTAGGAACCAAACCCGAGCAGAAGAAGACCTAGTTGAATGTTTATATGTTTTCTGAAGTAGAACAACAATATAAACTTTCTTCTTCTGTGCTTGTGAAATGGTGTTTAATCTGCCTTTGTACAGAGATGCAGCTCGACTCCATGTCTCTGACAGATCTTATAGCAGTTAGGAATACTCACGTGAAGCTTAAAAACAGAAAAGAGTATCTACTTTGGGAGGACTTTAAATGGATTTGCTTATGTAATATTGTTGATAATTTAACCTCATCTTGTCATTTGATATCAGTTTACATTTATCTATGAGTTTCATACAATTGCACACATTGTTTTATAGATGACTATGCCGTTTATTCAGGTTTTGTTCAGTTTGTTGTTAGCTATGTTGTTTTTGACGTAATTTGGTCTAATTATTTGGTCCTTATGAGTTTATTGTTTATTATTTATATAATGCTTTGGTCGATTTTACTGTTTTTGTTTATATAGTACTATGACTTTTTGTCCTTTCTTATGAGATGATGGTTAAAGCAATGGTCCACAGACTATCCTCAAACACATCTGCTCACCTGACATCATCTCAACCTGCGGCAGGTTTGAACGGTTTCCTGATCAGAAACACCCGCTTATCTGGTCAAACCAGAGAGAGTGTATTAAAAGGATGACACACGTTCACTCACACACTACCTCACATTTTCTCTCCTTTTCTCTGTTCTTGTATCTGCAGGTTTCTCATCCACAAATGAAATGACCTCCTGGCCCCAATAATTGGGTATTCTGGTGTGTGCGTCACTGAGCTTGTGTGGACTTCACTGAAACTATCTTCATAATGAATCACTGCTCCCTTCACGTTCCTTTCGGTCATGTGCTTTTTCTCAAAAGGCAGCAAACGTTGGCTGTATGAATCCTTAGATGGATGTGTAAATGGATGAATGGATGGATGGATGATAATGAGTTAGATGGATGAATGCTAAGATGGTTGTATGGATGGTTGGACATTAAATCGATGGATAGTTAGAAGGTTAGATGGATGGTTATAAGGCAGGAATGATGGAAAGATGGTTAGATTTTAAATGGATACATGTTTTTTCGATGGATGGGTGGATGGTTGGACATTACATGTATGGATGGTTAAACATTGAAAGGATGAATGTCTGGTTGGATGTAAGAGGGGTGGATGCATGGTTGATAGACATTAGATCGTAGCTGGATCCAGTATTTTCTTCTCCCTCCCACTGTCCCTCTTCTCCCTCCCAGTTGGTAACAGCAGAAGGTCATTCACACTGGGTCTGTTTCTACCCAAGGTTCCTGCCTATTAAAATAAAGTTTTTCCTGTCACTGGTTGTTTGTCATATATGGTGTTATTTAAAGGGACTTGGACTCTATTGTACTCATCAGTATGTGTCTGTTCGTACAAAACTCTTTTTTCAGTGAAATAATTACATTAGAAAATGTGATTAACCCCCGTAACCACGCCCACTCTGCTGTGACTAGTCAAACATCAAGGTTTGTCACTATGCATCATCAATCCCGGAAGTCTCCACCTCCAAGGGACTCATGTGTAAACAAAGCGTGGCATGATTAGAGCTGGCTGGAGGAGTAAACACCATTATTACATCATAATGGACTCTGCTCTCATAACCTCTCGTTTGCTGAGATTTCAGACAGGGGAGAACTTAATAAAGTAATAACTTCAAAACATGGTCATGAGGAGAGACTTCCTGAATCTTGGAGAGGCAGACGTTGGGTTTGCTTGTGTGTTTGCTTAGTTGTTGTGTCTAGTTATTGAGACATATCTTTTGACATTTTAAATAAACTTATATTTAGTTGATTCAAAAACCTCTAGGTTGGCTCATAAACGGGAGCTGCTGTCATTGGAAATACGTGAATGAATCTTAGTCAATCTCTGAGCCATCTAGATATAAAACCTTTTCAGGCTTCAAAAAAATGTTGGTAGATGGATAAGATCGTAACCATGGATGTCAGTGCAGTCACTGTGAAAATAAACCTTAACCAACCTTCGGGGGTTTAAGTTCATTATGATGATGATGATGATGATGACGATGACGATGACGGTGAGGATGGTGATGATGATGACAGTGATGAAGATGCTGATGATAGTGATGAGAATGATGATGATAGTGATGAGGATGATGGTTATGATGATAGTGATGATAGTGATGAGGATGCTGATGATAGTGATGATGATGATGGTTATGATGATAGTGATGATGATGATGCTGATAATAGTGATGATGGTGATAGTGATGAGGATGATAGTGATGATGATAGTGATTATGATGATGATGATGATGATAGTGAAGGTTATAGTGATGATGATGATGATGATGGTGATATTATAGTGATGATGATGATAGTGATGAGGATGATAGTGATGGTTATAGTGATGATGATGATGGTGATATTATAGTGATGATGATGATAGTGATGAGGATTATAGTGATGGTTATAGTGATGATGATGATGATAGTGATGGTTATAGTGATGATGATGATAGTTATGGTTATAGTGATGATGATGATGATGATAGTGATGAGGATGATAGTGATGGTTATAGTGATGATGATGATGGTGATATTATAGTGATGATGATGATAGTGATGGTTATAGTGATGATGATGATGATGATGATGGTGATATTATAGTGATGATGATGATAGTGATGAGGATTATAGTGATGGTTATAGTGATGATGATGATGATGATGATAGTGATGGTTATAGTGATGATGATGATAGTTATGGTTATAGTGATGATGATGATAGTGATGAGGATGAGGAAGCTGATGATAGCGATTGTTATGATGACAGTGATGGTGATGGTTATAGTGATGATGATGAGGATGCGCATGATGATATAGTGATGGTTATGATGATGAGGATGCTGATGCTGATGATAGTGATGGTTATGATGATGGTGATGCTGATGCTGATTATAGTGATGGTTATGATGATGGTGATGATGATGATGATAATGATGACGGTGATGAGGATGAGGAAGATGATGATGACGACGAAGGGACGTTGACGTTTGAATGCGAAGAACACTCATTGTGTTATGATGTATGATATCAGTGAGACAAAAGCCAAATTCAATAGTCACTCAAGGACAGAAACACAATGATAATGCCAATATTGCTTATCTGTAAATGACTCAAACTGACTCTGTAATGCTGGTAATGATGACTGAGCAAATACTAATGCTGGAGTAACACCATGACGAGGCAAGATGTTGACCAGTGATCAGAATTTCTTGCAGTAACAGACATAACTATTGTTGAGTCATTAATGATGACTAACACAGTACGGTAGCCATGACAACCATGACTTTTTTTTACTTTAAATTGCTGTTATTTAGGAAGCAAACGCAGCAAATGTGTTGAGAAGTGATCAAGCACTTGGCCAGAGGAAGGAGAGAGCTGCTCAGCAGAGGTGGGTGGATCCACTCGGCCAATTACCGACCAAGTAATTTCCTCGTTTATAACTTAATTGCATTATGAATGTAAATGACGAGCACCTTGGGCAGCCAGGGGGCGTCATTCCAGATCGGGAATACATCCGACTGGCGCCTTATAAATAATGTTAATTACAAAACATATTTCATATTTTAATATTTATGTACAGAAACAAATGGCGATCGGAAAAAAAAATTCAGCCAAATGTGGGCGCGGTAATGGAGGACAAAAAAAAAGAAATCACCATTAAGAAATGATGACAGCATTGTGTGTGTGCGTGTCTGAGTTTGTCCTGCAAATGTAATCTAATTAACTGCAATGAGGCAGAGCGTCTGGAGCTGCAGGGGCTTTCAGCAGTCCCTGCCCTGGCAGGAGTCCGGGTCCCTGAAGACACTCCACCTTCCACATAATCACCATCCTCACTCCTGCAGAGAAACATCAGCTGCTGTCGCTGAAACTATCATTTACTCCGGGAACTTTGAGACCTCTTCAATGTACCGCGGACGTTTCGAAAAGCTTTATATATAGCCCCTCTTTCACTGTGTGGTGAAGCAGAAGAACCAGGTGTGAAAAGAAAAAGGGGGTCCACTCCACAGATACCGTCACAATGGAGAAGTGTCAATTGAAAAGACTCGCCTGAGCGCCAACACTGAAGGATGAGTGTGAGTGGACTTGTCTGTGGATTCAGTGGCTCGTGATCTGGCATCTACCCAACAACAGGCCGTGACAGACATGTCGTGCGTACGCATCATATATATATAATTCTAAAAACGTCACTTCTGTGCTCGGCGACTTCCTGCAGGGTCAGAGCTCACGTCTTCATTACCGGCCAATCACGATCTGATAGAATGAGGTTTGACTGCCCTGTCAGCAGATGATTGATGCTCCCTTTGCTCAGTTAATTGTTTGTGTCCCAAACTAGTTTGGAATGACATTTTGATCACGACCAAATGTCAATCATGAGAGCGCTTATCTTTTCACATCCCCATGATTCACCGTGGATGATGCCTCCTGTAGATGTTGACAACACTTCCTTTCTAAAGACTGTCACTTTAAAAATGAAAAAAAAAACCTTTGTACCATGTTTGATGTTCATCTTTTTGTCAGTTTAAGAGCTTTGATCTATATAAATCTTCTTGCTAGCTTGACAAAACAACAAAATGAAAGAGTAATAGAGTTAAGTAATACAAATAAATTACGATTACATAGATACATTTTGCAGTTAGAGAACTGTCAACCAAAATATCAATCAAATACATTTGTTTGGGGAAATTGTCAATTGAAAAAAAGGTATTTCAGCAATAATAATAACAAATAAAAGTAAAGAAAATATTCATACTCAAACTCCCTCTTCTTATTATTTACTTTGTTGTTCCTCGGGGTATCCTATAGGGAGTGGTCGGTAAAAGAGGTGTAACCAGATTCTAACTCTTACAACTTGGGACCCATTTTTTCGGGGCAAACGGGGGCCGAGAGGAGTCTTCCGTTTGGTGACTTCAAGATCACATTGAAGAAGCAGTGCAAGAATGCTCCTTCCCAGGTGCAAAACAAATAGACTCAAGGACTCATTCATTCCTCGTGCTATTAAATGGTACAATTCTGAGTTCGGGGGCAGGAGTGGAGTGAAAGTATCTTGATGTTCTTTTCTATCTTAGTCTTTGTATCCTTTGTCTTTGTTATTTTTCTTTGATCTATGTTCTTTATCTTTAGACTTAGATCGTGTCATCTTCTCCTTATTTCTCTTGTTCTTGTTCTTATTTTATTTTGATTTAATTTTTATGAAAAATTGCTGTATTTTTTGTGGCTATTGGAAAAAACAATTTCCCAAAGGAGACCTCCTGAGGGATCAATAAAGTTCTACCTTACCTTACCTTACCTTACATCGCTGCATTTTTACTCTAAATTAAGAACAAAATTTCACTCTAAAGAAAAAAACTATTCAAATGTTCAAATCTACATAACCTAAACTTACAGCAGCAAGTAAAAACAACTTGAAACATTCAAAAAACATGTAGAAAAATGAGATGTACTGAAACTCTACTAGTCTTTTCTTTGTTCCAATATCAACATTTCTGGAGATTTACGTTCAAGTACATTCATTAGGTTTTTGAGTTATTTAGTTATCAACTGACAGGATCAACAAGCAGCACAGCTCACAAATGTGCTTTAAAGGTCCTACTAAACATCCGACCTAAGTCAATCCACGAACGTATTCAAAAATAGTCCGGTGACCACAAATCACACATGGTCTTTTCAGCTGACTCACACCATCTGACTATTTTTAATGACCACAACACACAAACATCAACGTAACTTCAGCATGCGGTCGTCATGACGACCACAATCTTCCGGCGGGAAGAGCGTACGGTGATGTCATCGGGGGGGGGGGGGTGATTGGCTGCACCGGGAGTAAAGTCGACGATGAGAGTGCGAGAGAGACACTTCTCTGGACTCGTCGCTGCCGCATGAATGAGACGCAATCACACAGAAACGGGGTTCAGCCGAGCGAGACCGTTTCGCCACTGAAGTGGAAATAAAATCATTCTGGGATTCAGTCAGACGTTTATCTCCGAAAACCACAAACCTGCCTGCTGTTGTCAGAAGAGGTCGCTCCACAATTCATCAGAGATATACAACCGCGAGACACAATGTTCCCAAACTTTTACAAAGGTCTTTGAACACAAGAGTCCTTCGGAACATTGCTGAGATCCTGCTCTTCTATTTGCTGCAATCTCTGCGTAATATTTCTTTAAGTTCAGAGGGTTTACATCTACACTTTTTTTTTTTTATCTTGTTGAGATGCATTTCCTCCCGGAGGTTGTCTGTCGTCATCATGGACTGGTGGTCCCCCGCCTCTCGCCCTATTTCACCGGGACAGGCTCCAGCTCTGGAGCTGAGGTGTCAAAGACACTCACACGAGGGGCGAACATTGACTTGTCAAAGTTCAACAAGCAATATATGTCTGAACAGATCCAATGAAGCGTCTCTCTGTGATGTGTTAAACAGTTTTTGAAGCACTCGGTTTTTTTTTTTTTTTTGCTTTTTAAGTCGAGCTGAAGTTCAGAGCTGGAATGCTATAAATAAACAAACATGCTTGTGTTTGAAGGATTCTTCTGTTTATCACGACTTTAAGAAGTTGAGTGCAGCCATGCTGCCGCCCACGACTCTGTGAGATGCACAGTTGAGCCTAAAAAATAAAGCACGATAGAGCAATAGCACTAACAAACATGGATCATAGCAAACAGGTACCTTATGATGGCATTTTTGTTAAAGTATTATTTTCTTATATTAATTTAAAGCAAGCATAAAAATACAAAATGTTCAATAGGAAAATGAAAAGAAGCTTAGCATTATATAGTTAAGCATTTAAGCTTATCTATCTTTTACATTCAACAGTTTACACTTAATAAAAGTGACAATGTTAGATTGTAAAAAAAAAACAACAAACAAACAAAAAAATGGTCATCAACAAAGAAACTTTTCACATTCAAAATTAGATGTTTAATTAATAAAGCACAGGACAGACACACATTTATTTTGTCAACTTAAATAGAATTAAAGCCATTTTAAATCTTTGCTTCTAGTTTAAAAGCGTCGGGCATTTATTAAGAGTCTTTTGGCAGACAGGTGAGAACATCTTTTATGAAGCTTTTTACGATGTTTGGAACATTTCAACCAGTACTTGATGCTGCGAAACCGAGAGGTGGATTTCAAAGTGGAAAAGGTGATGAATGTGTCAGACGTCTCACACTCCAGGATCGTCTTCCTGAATAGGTGCGATCTCACTCTCGTCTTCTTATCGGAACACGATGCTGTTCTCGGTTTTCGGACTTCCAATCGTCGAACACGGTCGTCACCGTGCTAATCACACCGTCGCCACGGCAACGGGATGATCTACCGTAGCCGGCCGGGCGCCAATCAACCTCCTGTGACGTGAATGTTCCTGGTTGTGTTTGGAAGCTGAAAGAGAAACACAGAGCGAAGCAGCAGCAGACCCCCCCCTGGAGCCAATCAGGATTAGACAGTGACTTGTGACTTCACCTCACATTGTTTCACCAATAATGTCAAATAACAGAGTGAATAGAGAACTTTGATCCCTGTCAGCTGACACCATTTATGACATTTGATGATATCAACTTTTAAAGCAGCAGCTAAAACAGCACTTAGAGAGCGCAGACCTCCTCCAAACTGCTCTTTTTAACTGGGATTTTCCCTTAATAATCATTTCTTTTATCTGTATACTTGTCCACATTTTTTAAGCACTATATATATTTCATCACATTAAAACAAGTTGATAGAGATCAAACAATGCCTAATTGAAAACACTTTGCAGCTAAATGTGGAAAAAACTGAAACTCTGGTTATTGTACCTGAAGACAAAATTCCAGGGTTGAGTACTTGGGTGACTTAGGTCAGTCTGTCAATCTCGGCCTGAGAAACCTGGGTGTTGTATTTGACAAAGACATGTCTGTAGTGAAAATAAATTACCAAAAACGGTTTCCTTCAACTGAGAAAAATCTCCAAATTTAGGAAAATGATGTCACAACACGATCTGGATCTGGATCTTATAATCTATGCATTTGTTTCTTCTCGTCTGGACTATTGTAACAGTTTATTTTCGTGTCTAAACAAGAAGGATCTGTCTCTCCTGCAATAGATACAAAACTCTGCAGCGAGAATTCTGATCTGCTCTAGTAGAAGAACTCACATTTCCCCGATCTTAAAAACTTTTCTTTCAGGATCAATTTTAAAATTCTGGTTCTTACTTTCAGATCTATTCATGGTCAGGCTCCTCCTTACATCAGTGATCTGATCCAGCCTTACACCCCAGCTCGGGCTCTGAGGTCTGTGGATTAGTAGAGGAGAGAAATCCTTCCAGGCTGTTGCTCCTAAGCTTTAGAACGATCTTCCTCTCCCTCTGTGTTTGATGATCTACTGACTCCTTCAAGAAACATCTTAAGACCTTTTTTTGGTGCAGGCTTTTTCTTAATCTTCTTGGGGCTGCTGTGTTTGTCTCTGTGTTGTCTTGACCTTTTGAAGTATGTATTTTAACTGCGTATTGTTTTTGATTGTTAAAGCGCTTTGTGACCCTGGTCTGAGAAAGGTGCTTTACAAATAATAATTACTCACTTGCTTATATAATTAATAATCAAACTCAAAGGAGCTCAATTGGACAGCAGGAGGCAGTAGAGTTCCGCAACTATCTCACACAACTCTTTTAGTAAACAAGGTAGAAAGTGGAGGCCCTTCAAATTAAAACAGACAAATGTATTGGAAGTGTTTGCCAACAGGTGTGCCTGAATTTTTTTTATTACCCTTTTAATATTAAATTTAACTCTTAATTCATATTTTAAAAGAGTTTTCACTGCGCATGGAACATTTATTTTTTTAACTTTTGTTTTAAAAAAACAAAAACAAAATGTATGCGCTCAGTTTATATCCAGTGAGTTTCTCAGACGATGATTCTGAATACATGAACACAACGTCTCACCATTTCTAAATGAGGATTAGCTGTTTTCTCGCGGTACATCAAACAAAAAATGAAGAGCTCGTACTGCATTTATCTCAAAAGATATTGACTAATCCTCTTAAGGATATGTGGGTCCAGATGGTATTCCTGAACATCTTAAACAATAAAAGTAAAAATGTGCGTGAAAAGAAGCGTGACGGATAAACACAAACACACAAATCGATCGAGGCGAGCGAACAGAACCGTTGTTTGGAAGACACCCTGATGGAGAAGGAGCTGGATCAGCACGATGACTCACACCAAGTATGGCGCACTACTGATGACTGTATTGACTTGTGCTTGTGTGTCTCAGTGCTCCTACGTGCCCCCCTGTGAACGTGACAACCAGAAGAACAAAGACAGCGTCCTGTGGTGGGAGGATTACTTCACCCGCGAGGTCAGCAGCCAGTCGTTCACCTGCTTCTTCAACCAGCAGCGGAGGTGAGAGGAAGAAAAGAGATAGAGGAGGAGGTGTGAGACTGACAAATTGGAAACATGAGGTGCGACGCCGCGGTTGTCAGCGCAGGAGATTTCAGACGTTCCTATCACTTTCGGCGTCACACCGTCCGCGCTTTAATGCTTTGACCTCAATTTGTGTGTTGCAGGGCGACATTTTTGTTCGTGCGGGCGCATGGATTTTTATAAGCTTTTATCACGTAATAAAGAGAAAAAAATGACCTTAAAGTCGCTCAGACGGTTGATTATATCATCCGAGCTCCTGCCCTGATGATTTCAAAACTGTACCGGGGTCAAGAATTATTTGGCAGGTTGTCCGCACAGAAGCGCTGCCTCCTCTTCCCTGCGACCTGCTGACTTTTTAACTGAGCAGCAGGAGCGAGAAGCCTCCACTGCTCAGCTAAGCTCCGATGATTTTTGGTGGAAAACATGGACGAACTGGAACACTGTGAGGGCTTAAACAACAGATTAAAATATGCACTCGCTTCACAAAGGTCACATTTCAAAAACCCTGCGAAATCTCCGGCTGATGTTTTTTAGATATTCAAATTTGTGGCAGTTGCTGGTATTACTGCATGTTGTGGGTGTGAATTTTTCTTTTTCTATTATTAAGGACGCCTCAGGCTTCCTTTGAACTCCAGCTTCAAAACTTTGCTCACACTTATAGCCAGTGTGATATATTTTATGTTGTTAAAGCAGTGCTAGATATATGTTTCAAATAAACCCCTTTTTTTTAATAACAATGGTTATTATTGGTTATATTTTGAACATTATTGACACCGACTGGGGCCTGGACTGTATAAGTGAATGATTAATGGCTGCAAGATGGCAGTTTCATTTATTTCCATTTTATAAACAAATGCACATGAATTCAATGGAACCATTTCTCTCCCCCCTACTATTTCCGTCTGATGATGTCACACACTGCAAACTTCTTTTAACCCTTGTGTTATCTCAGGGTCAAGGTGACCCGAAGGCCTGAAAACAAATGTGATTGTTTTATTCCTTTTCCCTGAGATAACACATGTTTGCAGAGTGTGACAGAAATGATACTTTCAAATGCAGGTGCGTTGTTTGTTTTCAGGTCTTCGGGTCACTTTGACCCTGAGATAACGCAATGGTTAATAGATTTTTTGATGAGAGGAAGGACTCTTTGTACGACAAATAAAATATTTATATCAACAAAAAGACCATATTTGCCGATAGGATCATTTTCCAAGCATCTGTTCGTTCTGTCACTTCCTGGTATGACGATGCTTGTCACTTCACCTTGAAGTGAAAGTTGTATTAGCTTCATAATATATTAATATCACCTGTTATTCTTTCAACTTCTCAGACAAACAATTGAAAAATATAGATTTAGTTATTTTTTCTGGACAATTCCTCCTGTCAAGGCTTTAATACAAGGTGTTACAGCAGTATGGAGGTATTTGGATGTTTTTAAACGTCTTTTTGGAGGATTTATTTTACTGGGCATCAGTCAGTCAGCTACATTAAAATGAACATGCATTTTTCTCTTTAAACTCTGAAAAGGAACAAATTACTCTCATACCCTATAATCTCAGCCCTTAGTCGACATGAGGGTGAGTAGAATTTCGAGTGAATTATCACTTGTAATCTTTTGTGTTCATGTTAAAAAAAAATAGATTCTGAATCTGCCGCTAGCCTGGTGTTTTTGCATGTTTCAGGCCCGACGATGTTCTGTGGCGCCGCTCACACGACACCAGCGTCCTGCTTCACTGCATCCTCTGGCCGATGGTGTCGCTGCTCCTGGGCACGCTCATCGTCCTGCTGACGGTGTGCGCTCGCTCCCTGGCCGTGCGGGCCGAGGCGCTCCAGAAGCGGAAGTGCTCCTACGAGGTCTGCCAGGACCTGACCACGGCCGAGCTGGACGACAAGGACGCCGACCCGCTGGAGACGAACTCTGACCCCGAGCTGTCTTCCCCGTCCAGAAGTTTTCCTCTGTTCGCGGTGCCGGTGCGCCGGCGCGACCGAGAACATTGACTGTGACGCCTGTGTCGTGACACTCTGACACCGCCGCCTACAGTGGAGGATGATGGGTAATCCACTCCGATGCCTACAGTTTTCTTCGCCAAAATGGTGATCAAACTTTATAATCAGGGAAGTGGCTGTGGTGTGAGATTTGCTTGTTCCTGACGATGGCGCAGTGACGCCGTGTTCCTGCTGTAGCTCGCTAACTTTAGCTTTCTTCTTGTAGCAACAATATCTGGTAGCATCAACTAAACACAGTGATGATGCAACTTCCTGTTTGACTTGCACACTTTTAGACAGGTTTCCAATCGTTTCAATCTTTTACAATCGAGAGAGATTGAAAGCCATGTTTCGAAAATTTAAGACAGACGTTATTTTTGACAAATTAAAAAGGAGTTTTAAACAAGACTTCTTGATGGATTGTTTGCAGCTGTGAGGAATTCTTAAATTCCAGCGTTAAAAATGCTGTTTTCAATGACCCTCTGAACCCAGTAAGCCCATTTATTTTTTAAGAAAAAAAAGAGATGAAGTAATATTTATGTATTTTTCTGTTTTATATATTTAATTAGAAAGTAATTTATTGGTCATTCTATTTAAAGTATCATTTGTTTGGCTTATGACTGACTCAAGCAAAAGATAATAGAATACTTCTGTGTATATTTTTATTATTTTGAGTCAGGGTTGTAGGTTCAAAACCTTGTGTTGTAACCGGTGTACTCCCTTAGGCAAGGTCCTTGATGCTACCTTATGATCCATTGTGAGTCCCTTTGGATAGACGAGATAAATTACCCGTCATGTAAACATCTAACTGTGGAAGCGACTTTAAGTACGACTCTTGGACAGACAGGATGATATCAGGGTTTGATCTTTTCTCTTCTGCATCCCAGTTTTTTCTTGTTGCATGCATGTTTAATTTGTAGAATCTTATACATGAACATTCATTTTCGATATCTGCTTAAAAAAAGGGGTCACTTTTTTACTTTCATTTTTTTCTTTTCATCGTGCTTTGGATGCTTTCCTCTCTCTACACTTGACATGGAATTGTTCCTCTGACATCAGTATTGTAGCCTATATATCTACTGCTGCTTCTAAAATACCTGTTATGCATTAAGACACACGCGTCAATCTCAAGGCCCTGTGTCATTGAGTCTGACACTCTTGAGTTGTTTTCAACTTGCGTTACAAATCATGAAAATAAATATTTTTTTAATGGGAATTGATGTGCAATGACCAAAACCCCTCATTAAAGAAATGTGTAAAAAAATACACAAAGAAGTGAATCCTTCTAAATTAACAAAACGTCTATTTCCTTTAATGGTTGTCAAAACACTTTAAAATGCGATTACAATTTAGAAAATATTTTGAAGTTTATTGAGTTTCTGCAAGTTTCTATTGATCATCTAATTGACACACATTCAATTGCTGTATAAAGTCTAATTTAACAACGGTTATCGTCTAATTAACTATTCAAATATGTCAACAAATACTAATTAAAATAGAAAATTAAAGTATATATAATGACATTTTTTGGTGATCACAGTTAAAACGTAGCAGGATTGCAACCGACTGTTCATCAGAGTATAAATCGAAGATTATGGGTAACTATTGGTTTGTACTACCTCTTTACATTCTACGTTTAACTTAGAGAGGATGCTTTTTTAAAGTTTTAAATTAACTTTATTTATACAGCAAATCTTGATCTTCCTTCCTTGTGTTTCATTAAGTCTGTAGTCTATCAGGCAAGACAAGTCAAATGCAGATTCACGTCTACTCTTCTTTCCATTTATTTTCACCTCTTTACTTTAACCTTAGTTTAAAAAAAAAAAAAAATGTATCACTTAGCATTTCACCTTTTGTAAAATAAAGAGACTATTGAAGTTTACATCTTTCAAAATGTATTTTTGTTTATGAAAGAAACCAGTGTGCAGCAAATGTTTTTGGGGCTGAAAAGAATTAGTGGCTGTTATTTCTGTTTGGTGTATATTTGTTCGCTGTCCTTTGGAATCTTCGTATAAAACAAGCCATTGCGTCCGCTGTGCTAGATTTTTTTGGACTCTCCGGGGGAAATGTAGCAATGTTGTAGCAGCTTTATGTCTGATTTCATGAGACTCTGAGAATTTGTGACTTCTTTTGAAAAACCTTTGTCCGTCCAAAGCCATACTATCAAAAACTTAGTTAGTTTTAACCCTCAAATGTAATTGTGTTTAACTTTTTTTGTCCTCCAAACACCCGGAAGTCCTGTACACTTTGTTTATACTCTTGTTTGTGGATTTGTTTGTCCTCCTGGTGATTCTCTTTACTACAACTGTGTTTGTCATGTAACCCAGGTAGCTGCTTTGCTTGTGTTTTTATCTACTAAAAATGATAACAATAGTGCCTAATAGAGATCTTTAAATAAATAAATAAAAACACTGCTTTACAACAATGGATGTTATGTGTTTCTGTATTCCTGCCTAAATTTCAAATAACACAAAGAAGACAAGAAATAACAGGTCCTTCTACAAGACTATTACGTATTTTTAAAGAAAGAATAATGAAAACAATAATCTATTTTACATTATGTGAGACATATTGGATGTTCTGGATTCTTTTGTCTTTTTCTATTCTGTTCCTCGTATAAAATGCAAGCAGTAAAATATCTTAAAAACGTGTGTGTTGTTCATATTAAAATATATGCAATATATTATTACTTTAAAAAATAAAAATAAAGTTTCAAGCCACCCTTCCTAATAGTGTAAAGTAGACATTTTATGATATAATTCTAAAGTGAATTATTAAAACTAGCACTAACCATGATAACGGTGGGAATGTGGGCGTGGTCACTGATGACTGACACCTGTATGCATGTGTCAGACTAGCTTCGTCCTCCAACATCCTTCTTGTTCAAATTATATTTTAACATGACTAAATAACTAATAAACTGAAATATTTACCAAGATATAAGGAAGCACCACCACTGGAAACCAGCAGATCCTCAGGTTGGAGTAATTTTCCATTTTATTTTTCTTGCATTCACTGTTCTTTTCTGTAGCATCGTATGCTAACAACAAGCTAGCCTGTCGCAAAATGTGTCTTATTTCTCTTTTATGAAGTAAATATTAAGAGTAAACTTTCGCCCGTTACTTTCTACGCGCTGTTTCTATGGCTCTCCTTTTCTCTTAATTCAATGTGCTTTTAAATTCGGAGGTGCTAGCGAACACAAACTTTTTTTGCTTTGTAATCCTAGCTTGAATTATAAGTGCACAGTCTGTAAGCTAACTAGTAGCTTTGCTAAATAACTTGTAGACGGACATAGAGTTGCATGTTGATACCGAAATATTGTGATAACGTTTTTGAAAGCAAACTAAACAAGTTCAATAGTTAAGTTTCATTATTTATTGTTTAAAATGATTTTAGTTAGCTAACTTGAATGGTGGATATAAACTGGCTTCTTTAGGCATGAATGAGGTGGGATGTGTGTAATGATACCATAACTGAGTTATGGGTAACTATATTATTAATAAATAAATGGAATGGAAAGTCATTCAGTTTAAAAAAAAAAGAGATTGAGAATGGACAACTGTAATTGATGCATGAATATTGAATTTCGTACACCTACGTTAATAGAATTCTGATTTAATAGATTAAATGTTGACGTGTTTAATGTCAGATAATTTAGGAATTTTCAATACATCAAGAGTTGATGAACAAGTAGTTGAAACCGTTAATATATTTCCCATATTTCCCATCTGTTTTAAGTTCTTAAAGACGTTTTTAAGTTATTACTTAAAGTGTTATCACGCCCTACTTTGTTTATACAATGAGTCCCTTGGAGGTGGAGACTTTCTGGGATTGATGGCGCGTAGTGACAAACCTATTTCAAATCTTTATCAATGCTTGACCAATCACAGCAGAGTGGGTTTGGTTAAGATAAACAAGATTTAATCTCCAGGAATGCAAAGCATTTTCAGTGGGTGGAGCTTAGGCACATTTTCTAATGTTAATATTCCAATGAAAAGAGAGTTTTGTGCAAACCCTTACTGATGATAACAATTGAGGTCCAACATCTATTCAAGACACACTTAAATCGAAACATTAGTTGCCCTTCAAATATATTTATTTTATAATCAAACTATAGACACGTGTCACTGTCAGAAGCAGCATTGTTTCTTTGATGATTTCGCTTCACTCAGTGAGAGGACAAGAATCTCATGGCAACAGGGAATAAAACGCTGGATCTCAATGATGTTAGTTGTTTTGATGCACTTACCCTTTCATCTTGTCTCATTCACAATGATGGAGGAGCACGAGAGGCCTCTGTTAAGGTCTCTTCATTTAATATCCAACCGCTGTCTCTTGACCTTCTGTCGTGTCGGCGCCATTCGTTCACTCTTATTATGAACAGGCGTACAGTGAACCGTTTCTTTTATTTTCCACAAACATATTTTAATGTTGCTCCTACTGTGACACACATTACATTTTTGCTCTTAATTTAATAATCAGAAAGCATCATTTAGAAGGTATTTTTAAATCTATTATGTCTGTTTTTCAAATGTCCCTACATTAGCATAGACATGCATGTTAGCCTATAACTCCGAAAAGGAACATATTATTGTGTTCTTCTTTAAAATTTCTTGTCCAAATAAGTTGAAAGATTAAATTGAATTATAAACAATTCAACACATTACAGTGCCTTCATAATTATTTTTCTTTCATACTTCTCATATTATTTTTACTGGGGATATTTATGTAATGTCAAATGTTAATTTTTAAGTCATAATATAAACGTGGACTGATTTGACTCTGCTGTCACTACCTTTGCTTCTGTCAATTTCTCGAGTGAGAAACTGTTTTACTTTTCATGCCACTTTCTTTGTCGCTATAAATTAATGCATGTTCTTCTGGTGGAGTTCCGAAATTCTTCGGGTATTTGCAGCAAATTTGAATTTGTGACTAACAATTAAACCTTGTAATTTGATCTTTTGGACTCTATTTTAAATCCATATGATGAAAACAATAGGACAAACTTGAAGCTTTAGACAAGAACATATAGCCAGAAATGATCCCAATCGAATTAAAAGTTAGTGGTGAGGAAAGCTGACTTAATTATATTGCAAACTTCATGACGTGTCAGTATAGTTGCACAAGCAACTTTGTTTTGTTGGCTCAGTCTCGCCAGAGGTACATTAGTGTCCATCTTTCTCTGATTGTGACTCTGCCAAAACGCGGAATCCAGTGGGAACCTGGTTTTGCTCCATCTGCTGACAGGAACTCTCCTGGTGGAATCTGCATCTGGGTTACCCAGTTCTGGTCCGACGCTCTGCCCCACATCAGCATGGAGAACAGATGATTCAAAATGGCTTCTATAGGTGCAGGCAAAACTTCAACTCTTGGTGAGTCAAACTGAGTTAAACTTTATGAGTTTGGTATTGATACTTAATTTTATTATTTTTTGAGTTTATCATTTTCCAAAACCTTTTTTTCAATCATATTCAACACCTTACTTTGCGTTCGCTAGCACCTGTAAAAAATGGGGTTTATTTATGTTTAATCATAATTACAGTGTTGAAAATGGTTCTTACATCAGGTATACTCTAAATTCCCCTTTTCTCAACACGAGAATAAAAAGAAAAAACCTGTTTCTGAGTTAAATCAATTGAAAAATAAATGGTGAATCAAATGTATAGTATAATTTGAATAAATAATAAGCTCTCTGTTGGGCGTAAGCAAAAAAACAAGACACATACTTTGGCAGCCATCTTTTAATTAACACTTTTTGTTCAGCGGTGGACATTGAGAAAAGCTTTGAACCGAACACCAATCATCATTGGAACACAACACCAATGTTCCTGCAGCAGCTAATTATCGTAACATAAGTCACACAGAACCCAACTTGGAAACTAAAAATATATATTTATCGAAAATACAATTTTTTAAAGGGCTCTAATGACTGAATCGTTCTGTAGGTATTTTTCTTCTTCGGTGTGAGGAACAATGGATATATATATATAAATATATTGTCTCATGTTTCCCTCCTTCCTCACAAAAATATACAACAAATTATTATATTTGAAAAACAAGTTCTCGTATTAAAGTTAATGAAGTAATATAGACAACTTTATTAAAGCATTTCATGTTAAATCTTTAACTGCAATAAACAGTAGATTATACTCACTGGCAGCAGATGGTGCAAATATTACAGCATAGAATTGTATACAGTAGATATTCATTAAGTAAAAAAAGAGTAGTCAATATTTACATACAGCAATGCGTGTTATTTCTTAAATAAACAGCTTATACAAGTGAGAGTTTGGTAAAAAAAATAGATGGCTCTCTCCTTCCATGTTATTAATGCTATGCTAATGCTACATGTCCAACCCAACATCAACAGTGTTTTTAGCACATTTATTTATTTTGAGTTGATTTAAATTTCATAGAAAAGTTTAAGTCTAATGTACTGCATTTAGGCATCACATATAAAATAAGCAATCATTTCCAATTAGATTTACCATGAATTTCAGCCAAAACATTTTCAAGCCACGTTTGTCGATCCTATATTAAAAAATTTTTTCAAACGTTCGTATTACTTCATTTTTAAATCATGTTGAAAATCATGTTGGCCGTTTAACATCCATTGTAGAGGAATTCTGAAAAGAGAAGAGTTTGAATAAATGAACATACTATCCTATGACCACTGCTTAAACCTTCATAGTGTTAAACCCTCTTAAACATTAGATATAACGTAGATATAAATATATTTATATATATATAAGCCCAGATGATGTTTTTTTTTTTAGATTAAGATTTATACGAAGTCATTATGCTTAACCTCTCCAATCACGCTGTCCAGAAGACCTGAATCAGTCCACAAAATTCTTTTGAAAAATAGTAGTAAAATTAAATCTTTTTAAGAACTTGAGCTAGCAGCCTCTAACAATTAGATGCTAAAGTTATTTTACGTTAATCTGATCCTATAAGGCAGACCTGGGTTGAATAAGGCAACATGCAGTTCTATGACTGTAATTACTCTCACTCATGAGGTCATAAAAAAAACCATAAAATTAAAAGTATTTCTCTCATGTCAAAATAAAGAAAGAGATTTGAAAAGAAGTACTTATAAATCCTAGCCATGTAAAGACTCACCTCTGCAGTACTCTGGGTTGAAGTTCTCATAAATGGGATAAAGAGGATTCTCCTGTTCACTGCGATGCTTCCGGGCTCTCAGGACGTCCCGTGCACACTGGTGCAAGAAGGAGTATTGACACTGAAGGACAGGAAGTGTGTGTTACAAAGTTGGTACATTCATGGCTAAACATGCCAAACAAAAAAGAGCAGTTTTTGTTCTCTAGAGTGGATGTAGTTTATTGTGTTGGTCTGTCTCTGAGGTTGAGGAATAAAATCAAGCCTTCAGCTCGGTCTTGAAGTTTATTTGCATCTTACTTGACAAGGTTCTGCCTATTGCTGCATAATTGCTGTGTACGTTGCTCTTACGCTGCACATTTGTACTCCTCAGATGATTGTTTTGACCGTGGTAGGAGTGGGAGACCTTGAGGCTGGGAGTTAACAGGCTGCTGTGCCAATTAAATAGAAGCTACATTGCTTGCTGATAGGGAGTTTAACCATCTGATGTTTTTCTCTCATTTGCATTTTCATTACTTGACATATGTTGTTCTTCCTGTGATATCATAGAAATCCTATTGCATATTACCACACAGACTTTTTATCGAAATCAGGGCTCCAGAGTGCGCCCAAAATTTTGACAGTGCAACTATATTTGAAATTGCGTTCGCACAGTGCGCCAATCAGAAGTTAAGACCTGAGCCTAAGTAATGGCTGCAGAACTAAGCCGTAAACTGAAAATTAACAATCTCCACGCCCCGCTGGCTGACTAGCACCCCCCCCCCCCCCCCCCCCGTGCGTCTAGATTTTTGCTGGTGCTCTTAACTTTTTTGGGGTTAAGAGCACAGTGCTCCTCGGTCAAATAGTTAGTCTGGAGCCCTGTAAATTCATTGTGGAGGCTGAATGTTGGGTCTATGGCCCTCCATTTCATGTCTTTGTTTTTATCAGTTGGGACTCTATATAGAGTTAACCATAGAATATAGTTAAGATAGAACAGATTTCTAAAATAATACGTACAATTTGACAAAAGTGGCCGAAATTCACACTGAAACCACACAAAAATCTATAAAACAACAGTATACATTTAATTTGTCGAAGACATTCAGAAAAAGCTGCTTAAGACCCCGTGTCTGTGGCCCAGACTCCAAAAGAATTGATTATCTTTCCCCCCTGACCAGTTGCAATTGTGACTTCTAGTCTGCTTTTCCTGGAGTCACGTCAATAACGTCAATTTCTCTGTCAACTGTGGTCAATTATTTTTCAGCTTTTAATCTTATATATGGTCACCTAATGCTGTGCATTTTGAATTCAAAAGACGTCCAATTCTCCTTCACACCGTGCCTTCAAATATACAAACTTTTCCTGAAGGATCTTTCACAGGGAGTTTGGTTAAATTTGAATGAAGCATTGATCCAATCATTTTGAACAGTGGGCTTAATCATTTAAAATGTTTTTTATAGTGGTGATTCAAATGTTTTGGTGCTCAAGCGTTTTTAATTGTCTGTGCTTAAGGTGCAAAGTGGAGTTTAAGTGATACAACAAAAGTATCCTATCAAATCTCCTAACCTGCCTATAAACTATCTGATCTACTTTATCAGAGTGTAGTGTCTCAAGTGCAGCTGCGTGACGATACCTCAGTCTGGACCATGTGCTGACGATGTAAACGCAGGTCAAACACACATCCATAAAGGTCAATGGTTCCTTTGGAGTCCATCTGCTGCAAAACTCGGTCTAAAGCAATGAATGTTCCGGTCCGTCCAACACCGGCACTGAAACGAACGAGACGTGTTGAAGCTGGGATCACGTGGATCACTATAGTAAGTGTTACCTGCAGTGCACCACAGTGGCTCCAGTGCTTGGTGATCGGTCCACGTAGTCACGCACTGTTCGGACAAACTGGATGAGAGACTGAGTGCTCTCTGGGACGCCATGGTCCGGCCACACTGTGTAGTGGAAGTGACGCAGCACTCGAGGGTAACCACTGCTCCGCTCCTGTCAGGAGAAATGTTTGTTGTGCAGTTATAATCGAGTTTAATCATGTCCATCTAATAAAAATATAAACAAGTAATTACAGCAGTAATCCTGAACTCTCTGATGGTCCACTCTGGCAGGACAGACTCTGACAGCATCTGAATAACCAGGTCTCCGTAGTAGAGAGGCTCTCTGTCTGCAGGCCAGTACTGATCACACTTGACCTGCCAATCAAAGTTCAAACATTAATGCATTCTGTTTTAAAGAGCGATTTATTTCAACCTAAACCTGATAAGTTCAAGACTCGGCTATTAAAAGGAGACTGTATCAATACTCTTTTCAAGTATAAATAATCAATTTGGTGACATTGCATTATTCTCACCCTAATTGTCTTCATTTTTGATCAAAGACTTCTCAAGTCACATTTTAAAAAGTACCATGTACTGTACATCATAGCTTCATTCAGCTCTTTACAACGTACCGAGGTAAACTCTTGAGAACTGCAAGTTACTCTTAGTATATTTTATCACAAGATACATAATGCTGAGAGACGTTGATGATTTAGAAACGTACCCGACCCTTTTCCACACACTGCGTCACCATGACCACATTGTGGACGCCATGTTCCCACACCATCCTCCAGAAATCGTCCTTGGTGCCCGGCAGTGGGCCTTGAGTGGCGATGTACTCCCTGCGGTAGTTGTGACCCTGTGAAGCAACAGGTCATAAGTGTTGATGTTTCGATTGACACATGAAAGTGTTGATTATTTACAGGCATGTAACTGGCGTTGATGTAGTCAGAGCAGGGGTCGTCCTCGAGGTACGACAGTTTCACTCTCGTGGAGTCATCTGGAAAGAAGACAAGTTACCAGCTGTTGAGAAAAGTACATTGACTGGAACTACTTCTGAGAGAAAAGGAGTGTGAAGCAAGTTCTTCACAGTAGACCTTTGAAGTGACTCATCCTGCTTTCATCAGCAATATTAACTTAATGTGTGACTAACTAATCATAATTTATTAATTATTTGTTTGATCTGATTCGGAAAAGCACTATTTCAGTCCATGTAGAAAATTAACAGTTTTAAAAAGGGAAGTTGCACCAACTCACATGGCAGGATGTTGTTATAGCGATTCTTTCCTCTGTTCTCTGGCAGTCGTGACACCTCCATCGTCTGGTTGCGTCCGACGTCCTTAAGGTCCTTTACAAGTGAGACTTGATTTAAAAATCGGACTAGCCCTTTTTTTTCAACACCACCTACTCCAACTTTTTTCAAAAGCCTTTTTTAACTTCTTAATTTTATTTTGTGAATCAGCCATTGTAAAATGTAGTTTCATTTTTTAAACAAATTCTTAATCTTCTCAATGACAGCAGAGTTGAACTTGCCTCAAACTCTTCAGACAGCAGATAGTTGGAGTCGGCCTGAAGTTTATTCAGATGGCACTCGAAGTGACACACTTTTATTGGACTGAAAGAGGGACACATAATTTTAGATAAATTAAATCTTAGAATTTGTTATATGAGCAGTTTTCTTTTTCCTTACCTCGTGACTCGACGGTTGCTGTGGAAAAAGGAAAAAACATCAGTATTAGGGTGTGACCAAATATCGATAATGTACAGCGATATATTGCCATGTTTTTTTTATAAGATACTATATCTATATTCTAAAAGTACTGTATTGATTTTTTTAAATAAATTGGTGTAAAGTAAATTACTTGATTTTAAATGTACAAATATTCACTTTGTTCATTTTTGAGTTGCAAGAAAACTTCCAACCGCTAGATGGCAGCAGTCATTACATCCTCCGCAGCTAAAGCAATAAGGAAATCATGAAAGATCTGGATGACAGAGGATGAGAGGATACTTTTTCAAGAGTCATGTGAGTGTAAACTCTGCAACACTAGAGTCAAGTACTCGACAATATTACAAATATATTGTTTGCCCTACATTACTTAAATATATCAAATTGATGCCACTGTATCATGACATCGTATCGCCAGATTCTTGCCAATACACACATCTATTACAAATCTATTACTCGAGCTTATGTAGTCTTCGTGCGAAGTACACAGACCATCAATCTGAATTTCAGCTAATTGAGTAATGAACCACACATGCATCATCAGCATCTGTGGTGGTGTAACTCTAAGCACGGAACTGTACTGCTATATTGTAAACAATATATATGTATCGTGACCAGTAAACAACTCTCACCTTCTCACACCCACGTACATTCCTGCAGTAGGCACCTCCTTCCACATACTCATTCTCACGACCGGGTTTTCTCTCACAGCTCTGAGAACATAACATGTCATTGTTGAATTATTACTGACAGATTTCACTCATAAATATATGTTTTTTTGTATTTGATGTTTGTTTATGTTAGTCCACACTTAGAGGTTTCTACGTACACTTTCCTAAGTCTCTGTCGATAAACCAGCAGCGAGATAATGGCCACAGACAAACCGATGAGAAACATCCCAGCACTCAGGCCCTCCACCACACCGGTAAGAGGCTCTGTGATGAGCGGAAAAAAACATATTTAAGTAGCTTGATTTGATGGAATAATGTTTTTGTGAGTCTTACCAGAATGTGTTCTGAGAGGTGCAGACAGAAATGTGTCTGTGAAAAGTGGCTCTGAAAACTCTCTGTGGTTTGCATCAAACAGTTTGGTAAACGCTCGCACACTCAGCCTGTACACAAACAAACATGAGACATTATAAATCAGTGTGAAGCTGCATTTGAAATCTCAACGGGTACAGCTGTCTGCAGGGTGATACAATTGAAGAAAACATGTAATATTTGCCAACATTGGAGTGAACCAGAAGATCACCGGAAGCTTCAAGTGAATACAAATTAAGATTCTTACCTATATGATGTTTTTGGTTTCAAAGGTCCATCACAGAATCCTCCATAGCTGTCCCGTAGGTAAAGGTCGTCGTCATGGTAATGGTCACATGAACCTCCCAGTCGGTCCCCCCCTGCCCCCAGGTTGACCTCCACCACCTTTAGGTTACATTTGTGTGACAGATCAAATGAGTAAGATTCTAAAATAAAGCAGTTTTTGGTGGCTTTATGGATGTTTTTAAGCATCTTCTCAGGATATGTTACCTGCGCTGCCGTGCTGTCTGAGTCTTGTGGGCACCTGCTGGAGAAGTAGGCGGTTTGGTAGGCTCGGACTGAGGAGTTGTGGATGTAGTCACGATATGAAGGCAGTGGGTGGCGCTGCTCTGGCTGCAGAATTTCGCTCGCTTGTAGGTGGAAAATAAAGTCCAACATTAGAAGGCTGGATTAGGGTGGATCGTTCAATGATAATCAACACATGATGATCGTAGAATTAACACAAGGGAGTAGATTAACTCCATGTTTTTACCATCTGATTCAGCTACAACGACAGCAAAGTATCTGACGGCTCCGTTGGCGTCACTGAACCAAGAACAGTTGAAGCGGAACAAGATGGAGGAAGACGTAACCTTAGACGACTTCTCGCTCACACGTGTGGTGAGTGGTGGTACTGGCGGCCCTGAAAAACACAATTGCACATTATAATCAATTTCACTCGTCTCGTCTTGAGATGTGATCTCTTTACATCTTAAAATATGGCATGGTAATGTGAAGGCTGAAACTGTTTAAAAATCGTTTTTATCAGTTGTGTGTTCTAGACCAAACAATATTATACAATCCCCTTATTCTTATTCCGTTTGCAGTCCTGTTGTGTCAGGATGATTTATCGCAGAGAAGACGGGGCCAGAGAAAGAAGAGATAGAAAGTACAATAAGAGCGGAAGTTGGAGGGAAAAGTTATCAATCTTAAACCTTTTTAAAGGTCACAGTGACCTAGAACTGATATCTGTGACATCCTTATATTAAGTAAAATCAGTGAGTGAGTAGCATCGGAACACTGTCTGAAATTATGATGACAAAATTAATTATCTGTTGAGATCATCTCACTTGTTACATACAACAAACAACAAGGATCATAATTTTCTTTTTTTTATTTCAAGTCCCCATGTTATTATTAATATTGGAATAAAACAAGACCTTTATCTTTCTTTAAGGTAAAACTACCTGTTTTATGTCTTGTGCACATTTGTATATTTTGAGTAGTTGCATAATATTTTCCACTCAACGATAAACTTGTATGTTTAAGTTTTGATAGTAAACTAAAGGTAAGAAAGATACAATACTATTATGTTTTTATCAACGATAAAAACAAAACATGTTAATTCAGGTACATTTTTACTAAAAAAAATCTATTTTGATTTAAAAAAAAAAAGTTTTATTTTGTACATTCATTGTTTAAAAAAAAAAACAGTTTAAATTGTGTTTGGTGAACTCACGGTCGATCATGGTCACGGTTGTGTGCGATGCCGGCGGACTCATCTGTCCAGCAGATGACACTCGGACCGTTACAGTGTACTTTCGGTACGCCTCCAGTCGGTCCAGCGTTACCATGGTGATGCCCTCAGCCAGCCTCAGCGCTGAGGTCAACTCTCCATCTCCATGATGCCGACACTCGACCTCGTAAGAGTCAAAGTCAGAGGCAGGTGGAGTCCAGGAGCAGGAGATGGAGGAGGAGGAGACGGGGAAGCAGTGGAGGGACTTCAGCATGGACGGACCTGGCAGTAGAGGAACCATGAGAGATGCAGGTGATAAGTGCAAGAGAATGGATGGAGAAAGTTTCATAAACGGAACGGGTAATGGAAGAAGGTTAACTATTTCCTTTTTTCTTATATATTGAGATTTTAGGGTCAAAAACTTTGTTTTATTTTTATTAAGCCAAGAATGAGTTTTGTGTGTAATTGAGCCCCTCGATAACTTCTTATGGTACATTTATTAACTCATCTATATTTGAGTCTCCAAAAAAACTAAATCTGGGTCACAATCTGCGTATTTATCGATGGCGCTCCCTCCTTATAATCCCTGCTGCCAAACGAAATGAAAAATGAGTGGTTAGATTTGATCCAAAGACGCCCTCTGCTGGTAGATTCAAGTAATGCATAATTATTTACTTAAAGAGATTAACTTTACTTTAATAATCATGAACATTTCGAATTTTATTTTAAATGTATGCTTGTTAATTATTTCACTCATTCTGTGCTAAAATGCAATCATTATCTTTGTTTCTCTTGAACAACCGATCATGTGATCTACTAGAGAAGTTTCACCTACTTGTTCTGACACTCTTGTACACCGGCTTACTCCAGACCGTGACCTTTCCCCCCAGCTCGCCCCCACTGAGGGTCGTGAGGCTGAAATTGTACTGTCTTCCTGGAAACATTCCACCAACAACCCGACTGGTCAAGTGTGACTGAGTGACCAACAGGTGGTCCGGAGGTGTCCACCTCAGGCTGAAGTTGTCGTAGTCTCCGGAAACGGGACCGACCCAGGACAGCTCTATGGTGCTGTTCGACAGGCCTTGCTTGACCGACAAGTTGGTGGGTGGCTCAGGAGCTGTTGGGTCAATAGTCTGTGTTTTAAAAAAAATAAGTCCATGAACGTTAAAATTCTCTGTTAGTCTTACTTGTGCGTCCGAAGACTGACAAGGTGTTGGTTAGATCTCCACTGTGAGTGACCACCTCTGCACGATACAGTCGGCCCGGAGTGAGGCCCGTGAACATGTGACTCTTGTGCTCGGCGCCCAACATCTGTGTTCCCAGAGTAGCTCCAGACATGTCAAAAAGGTTGGCCTTGAACAGAATATGATATCAAATGAAAATGACATACTGTTTTCTGTTAGATTGAGACTAAACGGATGCAAATGTTGTTAAACAAGTTATTATATTGTATGAATAAATAAGAGACAAATTACATCAAGAAAGCGAGACATGAAAAACAAATGGGTTGAAAGTTGAAAACCCCTTCAATTGCATATACTGTCAAGGAGCTTCCTTCACTTAATGAATCCCCATTATACCTCAAACACATTACACCATCAATTTGATGTATAGAAAATATGAATGAACAACCCTAAAAAGTAACAATCTCTCCCTTCTACCATTATCAATAGTTCCTGAAAGATGTCGATTTAATTTGAGACGGTTCATAATGAATTCACCTGGTAGCTGCTCCAGCTTCCTTCACCGTTCTGCCAACTGACCGTCAGTCTGTCTGTGTGACCAGAACTCAGGACCCGGAGTGATGTCACCGGGGATGGAACTGAAGATAAAAGATTTATTGCCACTATTCAAGAAACAAAAGTGAATAGCAGACACTTTTCTAAATAGAACTACTGACCTGTTCTGGCCAGGATGGAAGAGTCGCTGCTCATCCCTCTGCTCCAGCTCACCACCTGAAGTTTGTACAGACTTCCTGCTCTCAGACCGGTGAACACACACTGGTCCATTGATGGACCAACCTTCTGCAGGTCCACCAGATTCTGCAGCCCCAACTGCAGCAACACGAGACGGTTGAGAAACATGAATCCACAATAAACCAAGAGGTTTCAAACCTGCTGATGGTGCTCTCTGCCGCCGCCCTGCTGGTGATCGACCTCAACCACGCTGAAGAGTGACAGGTCATAGATGTCCACTTCACCATCAGAGGGATGCCAGGAGAAGGCCAGAAACGAACAGTTGGATGATGTCATCGTTAGGTTGCTGACCGCAGCAGGACCTGTCGTGTAAGTGCAATGAAAACATTGTAATCAAAATGTTTTTTAATTTATATTTATAAAAAAAAAAAGGTTTTCTCTGTAAGTGAATGAAATATCCCTAAATCTTTCAACACAAAAAGGCAGGAGAAACTTTGAAATATCGTTCAAACGGATGACTCACGTGTCTGACCCTCTGCCGTGGCTTCTGCTGACATGACCCCTCCACTCACGGTCACCACACTGATGTGGTACCACTTCCCCGACACCAGGCCCTCCAGCTTCTGGCTGTGTTCCTCTGCCGCCACAGTGCGGTTGCCCTCCACCGCCCCTTTCTCATCGGTCAACAGAAGACGGTAGCCGTCGTACAAGCCCCGCGGCCTCTCCCAGGTGATGGTCAGACTGTGCGTGGTGTGGTCATTGTCCGCCTGCAGGGCCGTGACGCGAGCCGGTGCTGGAACCATTAAACAACCGTCAATCATGTTTTTTAAAAACCCTGTCATCTTGATCGTTTCTCACCTGTCCGACCAGTCGCCCAGTGACTGTTTGACAGCTGCCCACTCACGGACTGGACCGTCACTTTGTAGGCCTGACCTGGGATCAGATCCAGGAAGTCCAGGGAGGAGATGAGTTTGGGGACGTAAGGGGACTCAACGACTTTACCATCCTGACACAGAGAAGACATGTTGGAAAACACTAACGATAAAAGATAAAACCAACTAATACCAAAATATTTCTTTTTTAATTTCCAGATTTTGAAGAAAGACATGAAGATTACTGTTGCATCTTTCACAAATTGAATAGGTTGGAGAAACATCTGGGCACGATGCAATAATGACACTTTCATCGAAGTATATCATTGACGTCAGAACGTTGAATGATTCATTTCAAATTGAAACTTGAATTTTCTTTATTGAAAAGTTGTCTTTTTTTAAGCCTTATTATTACCTTTCTATTTTAATAATTGAAACAAATTATTTGTATAGTGAAAGGTTACATTTGCTTTTTTAATTAATAATTAAATAAAATATTAATAATTTGTACACATGGAGTTTGATATTCTAGCCTATTTTAGACTAGATATTCTAAATTCAATATAAAAATGTTTCTTGATTGAACATTCAGCCAATCATGGTGGCTACACATCAAATACAGAGATATTTAAAAATGTATCTTTGAATTATAGGAATTTGAAGATCAAACTATGTGTAATATAAAAATAATTTAATTAATTCATTATATAATTAATAAAAATATTTAGAAAGTTGTTTTACACAAATAAAAATTAAGGAATCTTGATTACATTTTTTGGAACATTCACAACATTTCAACATACACATTATTGAATTTTATTATTTTTAAAATCAATGTAATGCTTTAAAAAAAAAATCAACATTTTCATTATTAAATGAAACCATTCAATATCCTGATGGCGCTGATATACTGCCATAAAGTATTCGAGGAATGATTGTCAAGTTGCACTTACAGGTCCTGACAAGGAGATGATGTAAGTGTCCAGGTCTCCGTCTGCAGGTGTCCAGGTCACCATCAGTCCTCCGAGGACTTTTGAGTGAGGAGTGAGGTGAAGGTTCCGGATGGTGCTTGGCACTGGTTCAGAAAACTTGGCGTGAGAATTAAGAACGGAAGAACAGAAAAAGAATGTCGGGAGTAATACCTGTCCGTCCCTGAATGAACTGGGCTCTCTGGTTCTGCCCACTGAAAGTGGACACCACGATCTTATAGAGCCGGCCCGAGGTCAAGGAGGTCAGCTGATGCCTTTGAACTTTATTGTCGAGAACGACGGGAGGGAAAACCCGAGTGTCGTTGAAGAGCAGCGTCACCTGTGGAATGTAGTTTAGTTACAGGACTTTCTATTAAAATCTCTCATCGTCACTGACCTCGTAATGGTCCACGTCCCCCGCAGCCGGGCTCCAGGTGATGGTCAAGTCACCAGTCCCTGCATCGCTCAGCGTTAGATTGCTCACTGCGGCCGGAACTGAACGCAGAATAGATGTCAGAAGGTCCCATCAATCGTGATCTAAACCACTAAACACTCACACGTGCGTCCGTCTGTGGAGGCGCTGCTCATGTAGCTGCCGCTCCAGGTCTCCACGGTGACGGTGTAAAGTCTCCCCGGGGTCAAGGAGGAGAAGACACACTCGTTGTGTGCCGCGGAGACGGTCTTGTTCTGTAAGACGCTGTTGTTGTAGCTGATCAGAACCACGTAGCGGTCCAGATCTCCGGCCGCATGACGCCAGTAAACCTGGCAACAGCACAGGTGATTTAAAAACTACAGCGAGAACTTTAGTTTGGCATCCATGTTTGTTAGGGTACCAGACTCACCTTGAGGAAGTACTCCATCGCAGTGTGAGAGGCGGTTGGGTTTTGCACACTGGTTGGTTCTTTAAGATAAAATCAATAATCAGATTTGAAATTGTTGGATTAAGTCTGATGGATAATTTTGTTAGAAAAACCTACGTGTTCTTTCTTGGACAATGGTTGCGTTCTCAAGCCCGCCACTCCTGGTTGCTATGACAACAGAGTACAGCCGCCCAGGAGTCAGCGAGGAGAAGGAGCACTCGGGTGGCGAAGCTCTCGACACGACTAACGTGTGGATGGTTCGTTTCTTGTCCAGAAGTCGCACCAGGTAGTTGTCCAACACGCCCTCTGCAGGCAGCCACGACACCTGCAGGGCGTCCGACTTGCCACCATTAGCGACCGTCACCTCGGTGACTGAGGCTGGCACTGGGAAGACAACATGTTATGATGATCTTCAATTGTATTCCATAACACGTGCCAAAATGAATTCTTGTGATTATTGTTTGCCACTTTCATCAAGTTCAAAACTTTAACCTTGACCCCACCAGGGTCCTCTTGAGTACACACAAACACACCAAGTCCCTCTGAAAATAAACTGAGTGGTGGGAACACAATGGTGGGTCTAGGCAGGAAGGCGTGTGTGCAGGAAGCTGGAGGGTGTGTCTGCGTGTGTGTTGGTGTAAATGTGTGTATGTATGAATGTGTACATGGAACATTCCAGACCTTTTTTTTTTTTACATTTTGCCTATTGTTCTAAAAAACCTTCTGATGCTATCGCACTCCACGCTCATTTGACCACCGTTGTTTTTGGGACTATTAAGACAAAAACACTCTTATCACTAATGCTCACGAAAGCAAACCAAGTTCAAACAATGACAATCATGTCATGTTACTACAGCCAAGTTTATAGTCATTTTAAATTCACTGTCAAATATATATTTTTATTTTATTTGTCTGTGGATGAAACAATCAATAATTGCCAAATGTGTTGTTTCATCAGCCGGCACACAAAGAGTGGAAGTAGCAAGTGTGGGAAAGTTTCTCAACACAATAAGGCTGAAGTTATGGATAATAAACAAAATTGCAAAATAAATTAAGATTCTATTGTTCGAAAAGGAAGTACAGATCCTTCTTTTACAAATAATAAACCACTGAAAATTATGATTCAAAAGCAGCAGCAGATTTATAGATAAAAAAAAGAAAAAAAAAGAGGTTTTAACCGACTCACCAGTTCGTCTCTTAATACTGCTGCTTTTTGACTGAAGGACTCCACTGACAGTGACCGCTTGCAGCCTGTAGAGGGCGCCAGGGGTCAAACCCGTGAGCACCAGCGAAGAAGAGTTGGCTGCGGAGCTCAAATTGTGAACCACAATACTGCAAGAGAGAATATTTAGATTTAAAGAGTGTTTTCTAAAAAGGCTGTGTGATGTAAATATAAAGTTAACTTCTTGTTTTTCTTTTCAAGGAAAGAATCTCATTCGCTTGTGAAATCTTACGAGTCTCGCAGCAGAGTAAATGTGTACGAGTCCACATCTCCAAGTGGTTTTTCCCATGATGCCTCCAGACTGTCAACTCCAGAGCTGCGCAGAGTGAGGGTGCGAATCTCCATAGGAACTGTTATAAAGAAGGTTTCGGTTCATTATCTGAAAAGTTAAAAAAAAAAAAAAGTAGCTCATCCACTCACCTGTTCTTCCTTCAACGTCCACAGATGCATTCAGATTCCAGCTTCTGGTCGTCACGGTGATGATGTAGCGCCTCCCAGGGGTGAGAACGTTGAACGTGCACTCTCTCATGTTCGGCTCCACCTGCCTGGTGTCCAGCGTGACGTTATCTACGACACAACGTTCAAATGAAGTGATGATCGCTTCAGCGTGTTCGGAGTCGGGTCAGTGGTTACCGTGGGCGAGGGTGAGAAAGTAGCTGTGGCGTGACCCGGGGGCGTGGCTCCACATGGCGCTGAGCGAGGTCTCGTCCGAATGTCTTATGTGGAGGTCAGACACGGGTGCGGGGGCTGCAACGAAAGGCACATAATAAATCCATATAACACGTAATCAATAGTTTTGGTTGTTTTTTTTTACAACTTTAAAGACAAACAAAGGACATTTATTTAGTGTCTAACAGTACTAGCTTCAGTCATTTTAAGTCAAATGTAAAATGCATCTTACACTGTTTCACTGTAAAATTATGAAATAATCTCTTTAATCTCTCCTTTAATTAGAATAGGATATATTCAGGCAGGCTTTGCAATGGTTTTATTGCAGGGCTGTTTTCAACTAAAATATAAATATATCTTTGAAACCACTTACAAAACTACAAATCGAAATTTCTCTCCATGGTCCTCAATTGTCTTTGTTGCCCCAATGTTTACTCTCCTCCCTTCTATCACGTTGCCTTCCTCTCCCTTTTCTCCATCATTCTGTCTACCCCCCTCTTAGCTAGTCACAGCAGGAGTCCATCAACACTGAGTCTGGTTCTGCTCTAGGTTTCTGCTTCTTAAATAAATGGATTTGAATTGAAAAAAATAACAACTTCTGAATGATTCAGAAGAATCATAAAGCTAGTCCTCATTCAAATTGAATCTCAATAGCCAACGCTACCTATAATTGGTCAAAACAAATTTAAATAATAATGTTAAACGTTTGAGCCGCAAAGAATAGATTTGAGTAAGTGCTTGACAGCATCAGACATAGATTATGTAATTTATTTATTCATATTTTACCAGTCGAGCCTTCGCAGCTGCTCTCCACCATCGATCGACTCTCCACCCTCAGCGTTGCTTTGTACATCTTCCCAGGAAGCAGTCTACTCCCCGAGATCGTATAATGTTCAGACTCTTTCGGCAGAGTCGTACTCTCCACCGTCAGAGGTCCGTCATACAGGTCGAGCCTGTAGCTCTCCCAGTGCCCTGCAGGGGGCGACCAGGACAGGTGTAGGCCCCCAGATGAGGAGGGCACTAGGGAAAGGTTGGATGCAGGCACCGGAGCTAAACAACAGATTTACAGTAAGAAACAAGGATGATGGGAAAACAGAGTGTTGTCTTACCTGTGTGAGGCGTGACCTGTGATTGGTTGGTGAGTTGACCAGATTGTGAGGATACTGTGACCAGATAGTCCGACCCCGGCGTGAGGTCTTCGATGGTTACGTCAGTTGAGTTCGCGGGCAGAATTGTGTGCCACGCTCTCGTACCGTTGTACAAGAGGTCAACCATCAGTAGATCCAGGTCCCCTTCAGGTCGTTGCCATGACAACCACATGTTGGTGCCATTGTTGGAGGCTGTGAGGTTGGCGACGGTGGACGGAGCTGGAGACGAACATTTGTGAGGTGAAGACATTTGACGTATTTTACATGTGTATTGATCGTTCCTGACCTGTCCGGACAGCGACGGTGCTGCTGCTCTGCAAACCTCCGGCCTCCGTCACAAGAGTAACATTGTAACGTCGTCCTGGAGTCAGTGTCGTGAGCGTGTGTTGCACCGCCGTGCTCTCCAGGGTCTCGTTCATCAGAACACCTGCTCGAAGTGAGTCAATCAATCATCTGACATCACCCCCCCCCCCCCGTCACAGTGAGCAGGCGAATCATCACCTTTCTGATCCGGACCGTCATCAAACTCCCACAGCTGGAGCCAGAACCGCTCTGTCCTGCCGGGCCCAGCCTGCCAGGTGAGGTCCAGACTGCTGCTGCTCCTGGAGCTCACGGTCAGACCCAGCACCGCTGACGGACCTGACACACAAAGCAGAGTCTCACCACACTTCCTTCAGTGCTAGTGCAAGTTATCCAGACCTGCTGGAGGATTGCTGCCATCCGGCCATAGGAATGACTCTATCCTTTAAATAATAACCTTGATATGGTGACCTAAAGTAATGCAAGTTATTAAGATAAGATAAAGAACATTTTAGATATCTAACATCCCTGCATCCCCCATAAGGGAATACGTGTTAGACAATTAAATGAAATAATAAAACAATTACATAGAGACTTACAATAAGAGTAAAACTTGAGTTGAAGTAAAAGAACGCACAGACAATTCAGACCAAGCCTCCCAAGACTGACAATATTGCAATCAGACCCTCCCTGTCACAGACATTTCCGTAACTATTAAAAAAAATCTTCAGCCAATAACAAACTGTTGGAAAGATTTTGGCCCCTTGTGTGATTGAGTTTTACACGTGAGGTCTGAATCTACCAAAATTGTATTCAGACAATTCTCATTCAAATAAAGGAAACATAATAACTTAAGTCAGGCTCATCGGTCACCAACAGGAAGATGAAACATCCTGAACAGTGGGGCTGTTCCTTTAAAGTGATTTATCTGTTGTCGACATGAGTTTATGTCAGGCAGGAAGTGGAATCCGCCAGCTCGACCTGTGGCCTTCTCTTCAAAGTGAGCGCTCAGCCGGAGGTCGTTTGAAACTCGCACGCAACAGCCGACCATGTGAGCAAAAATTCCTCTAATGCAGATTTAAAAGGTTTTAATATTATCAGGTCATAACAGTCATCTTTAACTCTGATGATGATAGTTTCATCAGTTTCTTATATGGAAGAATAAGAACAAATAACTGTGAATATGAACAGCATGGGAATCAAGAATAAACAACAGAAATAAGTGTCAAAGTTTCAATGAAATTTAAATTCAATATTTTAACTTAATTTGTTGACTTTGATATTGATTTCACCAAGACAGGTCGAGAGGCATAATCCAGAGGTAAATGTAGAATTATTACCAATATTTTAAATTTTATCGACTACTGTTTGAATGAAATGTGGAAATAAACGCAGAAGTGGAAAATGGAAACATGTTTTCTCATTTAAATGTTTTTCCATTTGTTTTCTCACAATAAATATGGAAGTGAATACAGTAAAATCAACTGAAATAAAATAAGAAATCGAAATTAATTACTGTATCAAATAAACGTGGAAATAAAAATATCCTTTATTTATTTATTTGTTTTTTAAATTACAGCTGACCCATATTCTCACGACCAAAGACGGTTAGTACGACACATAATGGTCCAAAGATGACAAACAAACCTGATCGTCATCTATGATTATAATCATTTGAACTTGTTATTTTAACACCTGAACTTCTGCACTGTCTAGGATTGAAACATCCCACACTGGAGAGTAACTCAGAAATAATGAAGATGGTGAGTATTCTTCTAAGAAATATTACTGCCAAAGATGCTCCAACTATGCTCCGGCATTGAAACCTTTTAAAACCCGGAATATACATGTGGCCCCGTCAAGTCATTTCATGTGGCCCCCTGGATGGTTGGCTCAAATTAAAGTAGAATAATGTTCATGGTGACCTGTAAAGATGCACCTGTTTAAAGGTAACATAAGGAACATAGATTACTGATGTCGAAAGTTATTCAGAGATACTAGACACACAAGAATAATGTTGAAGGAAAGGAATTTTAGCAACACTAAGATAATTAAGAGATATTGAGCCTCCAAGACCAAAACATTATATCCCAAATAATGCCAGTGTACTTGTATTTCTGGAAGTCAGGGAGGTTGTTCACCCTGACACGTAGACAATGCAGAGGATACCACAAACACATTTGTTTTTTTGGATAGACGCATAGTCAGTTTCTAAAGATGTGAAACTTCACGTCGTCTCACCACATATTGTAACCGGAAATGTCTCTCTGACTGACATGATCGTGTTTCCTCTGTTCAACAAACATATTCTTTGTTGACAGATGTTCACACTCTTAGAACAGTGTAGCGAAGACGTAGATAAACATCTCTCACGGGCCATTGTACTTCTGTGTTTCTTCTAGGAAACACTTTTATAAATAAAGTTTCTTTAACAGCACCTCAAAACCACCTTTTTATTTTAAGTCTTTGACGTTTTTTAAGCTTCTATGTGAGACATTTGCAAATACATGTATAAATGTGTTTGATTTTTTTTTTACATAAATGTCTGACATAGCAATATTTTTTAATAGTGTAAGTAATGAAAGTTTGTTTTTCATATTTAGATGATCAAAGATCAGAAAACACGTGTTAAAAAAGGAAACTTAAACTTAAGTTAAGACAAACTATTAAAATATTTAGTAAGAAAAATATAATTATTTAATATAAAAATATAAATTATGGTTTATAAGAGTATATAAGTATATAACATTTGGAATGTTAAGGTTATAAAAGGTAAGAAAAAATTATTTGAGCATGTTTGCGAATAAGTTTAAAAATTTGAGAAACAAGTAGCTATCATAGTAATAAATAATTCAAAATAGTAGATAAGAGGCATTCAATTATATTTAATCTTAATTGAATTTTCAGATCTCCTATATTTTTTATCCTTTTCCTTTCTTTAATTTTACTTAGAGTGGAGATTATGGCGACAACAACTGTAATCCATGGAAAAAAAGGTTTCTTCAATCTCTCACAATCACATCCATCCTTGTACCCCATCTCTATTAGGAATGATCAATGACTTCATTCCACTGCTGCTCAACTTAGGGAATGTTTGAAATTCTCGCCCTACAAGGCTAGAGTGGAGACAGATGTACGTCCCTGCAGCAGCAGCAGCAGTACCTGGCCGCACTCGAGCGGACCCTCCCAGGCCAACAAAAGGAACAATGGAGACAGGAAATGTCTAAACCCTGAGCTCTGGAAATACAGACTCCAACTTCTGTTCTGGACGCCGCGGCACTTTTACTGCTCTATCAGCGGCTCTCAGCGGGTCGCCGGTTCCTGAAGCTAATCACGGGCCAGCACCAGGGGAGGGCCGACGTGACACGAAGCCCCGCACTGGCCCTGCACAACAACAAGGTCAAGTTGGGTTCTTCAGATTCAAAGCGGAGACGCCACTGATGGAAACAATTCAACGTCTGATTCGACTTCTGGTGATTGAAGAGTCACACAAACAACCCTTCATGTTTTCTTCACCTCAAATATACCTTCCATGCATACATTCCATATTTTTTGACATAACAAATTTAGTTTTTTAATAGAAACATCATTATTTCAGCAAAAACTTTCTCTTTGTAATATAGACTATTTATTTATTTATGCAGCTGATTTGGTGTCGTACTCACGGGTGTGAAGGGTGATGTTTGCCGTCCGGTTGTCGCTGCGAGACAGAATCTGCAGCTGATACACCGTCCCAGGCTCCAGGTGATCCAACACACAGTGAAACACGTGTCTTGTAAGTTGCTTTCCTGCATCTCCTCCATCCAGCTGGTTGTTTCCCAAATACGTTCCTTCAGTGTTTAAATCTTTTTTCACGCTATCCAGTCCCGTGATCTCGTTCGTCTCCGTCTCTTCGTTCTCATCGCTGCGCCTCTTACACTCCACTTCTGACTCCACGTCGGCCGAGGAAACCGTGAACGAGCAGTTCGGTTCAGTCGTGGTCAGCGTCGCAGACACAGAGTCCAGACTGGACGTGTGTTCGGACACAGCGATGCTACAGGTGTCGTCTGTCGCAGCCGATCTGCTCAGATCCTGGGAGACAATAAATGTTTGGAGAAATGAGTTTAACCTCATTGTAGATAACAATGAGAACAAAAGTTGACTCGAAAATACTTCATTTTAAAGTGAAGTTGTGGAACAAGAAGCTAGTAATGTAGCAACTAGCATGTTTACCTTTATTGATTTTTGCATATGCTAACTATTTGACAATAGTTTATGAAATTAATAGAAATTCCTATGATATTGAAATTAGACTGAACATCCTATCAGAAGAGTCAGGTGACTTTGAACCCTCTGTCATTGTTATCTTTACCAGTACGCAGAATTATCTTTGAAGATCAGTTGTTGCTAGCATTAACAACACTTTTGTGCTAATGGATTCAAACCTCAGTAAGATAAAACAAGCGTTTCGCTAATAGCCTTTAAAGTTTTCTTGTCATGAGTTAAATGATGATGATATACTACAAATGAAACATGCTGAACAAAACTAAGTAACACAGGTTTATTTTTTACTGCAATTTATGTTTCACTTTTCTTGATCATCTTATTTCAATCAATCTCTTTACTACTAGTAAAGGTTAAGAATAAGGTATATACTTGTTAATATTGATAAACAGATATATGTAAAAATAAATGGAAATATGTTTCGTTTTTTTATTACAAACATATATTTTTTACAATTTAAATGAATAGTGCCTCTAGAATAGTTGTCAATTTAGCGTTTAAAAGGTGGACTTGAACTGATTAAAAACACATTTTCAACTATTTCTCAAGTTACAACTCAATGTCAATAATGCAACTATTAAGACAAAACAGCAAATGTAAATAAATGTAACTTCATATCAGGGGTCACCAGCCGTGTTATTCTTTTGTTCCACACTTCTTAAATGACTGAATAAATATTATTATTTATGATAAATAACATGCCTCTAATAAACTGTACATCACATTCATACTATACATCATTCTTCAAAAGTCACCAAAGGGGCATCAAGAAAGGAAAAAACAATCAAAAATTATAAAATGATTTCAGGTAAACAATTTCATTAAAGTTCTACATTTCTGTTTATCATCCTCAGTGACGAGCTGAAACGCTGCACGTCCTTAACATTCATCCACACTTTAGTTATTGTTTGTCCTGCTTTAATTTTATGTTGGTTTTTATCATTCAGTTATTATTCATTTGCATCTTATTAATGCTATTTTGAAATGACAAAACTACTATTTATTACCTGGAACTGACCTATTCTGTATTAAAAGAGGAAAAGTATCAGCAAAGACGAACTCTAATTTGAACTTGTGTTGTGTTTAATGCTCGTTCATGTGTAACGTCACAAACACCAGTAACAACGATTGAGCTTTGCAGTCTTATTCACCAAATATTTAAGATGTAAATGATGATATCGTCCATCACCAACTGTCCAATACTTCCCCAGAGCAACATATTCTCTATTTTTTGTAACATCCAGACTTTTAAGTTAAGTTTTTTTAAAGTAGAAAAACAGCTTCTTAAAAAAAATTAAATGACAAGAGATATAGCTACAAAAAATGCTTGTGTATCAAAAGAATCAAACTTTTTAGATACTTTTTTTTCTTCAGAAATTGATTTACTGAAAATAAGTCCTAATCTGCTGGTTAAAGATTTCATGAGGAACAGGAACATGGAAAAGACCTTAACCTTGGATTCATTAAAAAACGACTCACCTGCAGGAGCAGCAGCCCGATGAACCAAAGAAAACCTTTTACTTGACATTTCTGCATTGTGTCGGTGCTGCCAGTCGTCACAGGGACCCAGCACCACCATAATCCAGACCGAAGTTAGTGAGCAGAGGAAACGTCCCGCCTGCTGCGTCTCCTTCAGCGTTGGGGAGAGAAAACAGCTGGAAAGCGTCAAATCTGAAGTCACAGAATTCCTCAGTTAACGGTTCTGTGTCTCGTCTCTCGTGTCCCTGGCTTCACTGCCGCCTGTCTCCCTTCCTGCCTGTCGAGCTGTCTTGCTCTCACTTCCTCTATTGAGCTGCAGCTCTGAGTCACTGAAGGGACCAACCGCTGGCTGGATGGATATAAATAGAGGGACAGTAGCTGCTCTCGTCATTTATAAATAGATAAATGGTTACAGTTATCCATTGATTTTACTCAAGTTGGAGCCAATAGCTTCTTATTCAACAATGACTTCAGGAAAGAAATCAGGGAACTTACAGCACATGTGAGGACTGGGAAAGGGATGGAAATACTAGTTTCCCACTGGTTCTGAAAAACTCTTACAAGGGATTCAATTCATGAATTTAAAAAACAAGGCCTTAATTGACATTTAGATGTTATGTTTTCAAAAGTCTGATTGAAAAAAAAATGTCAATCACAATAGCAGAACTAGGACTTTCACAGTTGTTGCAGATCTCGTTCAAACCGGTTCCTGGGGTTTATTTGGGGAAACATGTAAAACTTAAATTCATTGAGAATTACACATTTCTTTTCATGGCTGAAATACATTTTAATTAAAATCGGCACGATGAGATTCAAGGAAAGTTTAAAAACTGACGTTTATTATATGTTAAAATAAACATTTGGATAAAACTTTCCCTAAACCTATGTTCCTTTGGTTGATTGTCAAGTTAGCATTAAATTTAATTTCAAATGGTATTAAAAAAAAGTCTTTAATGTAACATTATGACGTAATAACGGTCTTCACTCCTCCTCCAGCTGTAATCTATAATGTTTATACAACGAGTCCCTTGGAGGTGGAGACTTCTGGGATTGATTGAACCTTGTTGCTTGACCAATCACAGCAGAGTGTATGTGTTTTTTTTAGTGGGCGGGGCTTAAGCACATTTTCTAAAGTGAATATTTAGATGAAAAGTGAGTTTTGTACAAACACATACTGATGAGTACAATAGACGTCCAACATCTATGTAAGATACACTTAAATCAACACATTAGTTGCACTTCAAAAACATCAACAATTTCTCTGGATACCTCCAAAAAACAAACGATACCGTGAACTTGATCAAATATGGATGTATTTTTGTGTAATGGACTGGAAACACTTTATAATATTACACTTTTACTCTTAAAGAAGAGATATTGTTTGGCTTGTGACTCAGATTCAGATTTAATCGTGTATAAACATCTGTTCAGTATAGGAGGAAACTGGAGTCCCTAGAGAAAATGTCACAGGCTCACTCAGTATGTATTAGAGGATGTACAGTAGATTTCTCATTTGACGTATTCAAATACTTGATAACGCAGTATGATCTTCTGGCACTGATTATGATGCATTTGGCCAACTGTAGGTATTTAAAGCTTGGGCTACATAACATTACCTGGCGGATCATTTGGGCCTCAAGGTTGACTCGTGTGCCATGAAGATTTCAATAATAAGCCTGAATAGTTTTGAGTTTGGATTGATGTTTGATTTGGAGAAAATGTCTGAAAATTTGAGTCAACAGTGAAGAAACTTAAAAGGCTTTTACACTTGATTCACCTCAAACTGTTTCTTAAAGGTTCCTGAAACATGGCAGAGGAGATTGTGAAACTGATCTTTAGATGTTGCATTGAATTTAAAACCAAGATTGAAGAGCACCGCGGTTAGCCAAACACTGACTCAGTGCTCAGTGTGTTTGTCCAAAGATGGAGTCAAACTGACCAAATTTGCCCTCTTGTATAAATAGATTTAGCGAGAGGCTGATTCGTTCAACATTTTCTTTGCTTATCTCTGATCCTCTTTGTGCAGCAGCTCCATTATTCAAGCGTCAGAGTTAAAGGCCAAAGTGCTTTTGTTCCAAATGACTGAGCTCTACATTTAGTCATCCACACCTCTTTCCTTCCTTCCTGCTTCCTCCTCCCTGCGCTGCTCCACTCTCAGTATTTAACACTAAACTTCCAGGAATCCATCAGTGATCACCTGTGGAAACAGATCGGGAGAAATGAGATCAAGCTTCTTCTCAGAATCTCTTTATTGTGTAAGACAAAGTCAAAAACACACTTTCATCGATCGACAAAACCACTTGACCGGTGCAGCCTCAGGTGAGAGAACATCTGCACTTCACACTCGTATGTACAGAGTATAGGAGTAAATAGAGAGTAGCTTAGAGGTTACAGTACGACTCGTGTCTGGACTATTACAACATTCAAGTTGATTATTGATACATTAATATCACAAACACTCCACTGAGCCTCAGATGGAACAAGAACAAGAGACTCTGGACATTCTTCCTCAGTGTCGAGGTGTTTAAATAATGGACTTTTACTTTTGAAATGATAAACAACATACAATTCAAATGATCCACTTCAGTTGTGAACATAAAGGAGTGAGAAAAACTTATGATTTGGATTTACAAAATTCATTATAACCGACAACATTTTATCTTTTTAACTAGAGACTATTGTATTAGCATTTATATGTACAAAATTAGTTAGAAATAACAAGTTTATTTAGTTTTTAAAATAATGTATAACTGGATTTTTAAGCTCTATTTGTTTTATTACATAATGTTTATTAGTGTCTAAGTCATCATGTATATAGTAAGTTGGAAAAAATCGGTTTAAAACTGAGATGACACTTTAAATGCATATAAACGGATCCAAAACAATATTTTCATAGATCAAAATGAATGTCATAAAAACATTTGACAAAATAATATAATCGTTTAAATAAATGTAAACAATAAATCATATCTCTTTGGCTAATAGATCTGAGTCATTTATTGTAAATGTCGACATAAAAATTGAATTTCTCACGTTATTTATTTCATAAATTCAATATTTAGAGGTGAATTTTTCAAGTAAACTGTTTGTTAATTAGTAAAAAGTAGCTTCAATGGTATAATTTGTTTATTTTCACTTAAAAAAACATTTATTGCTTTAAAGTTTAACCACTAGTTTTCTATGATGTGAACCTGATTGTTTATTGACAAAGTTGGTGATGGAAAAAAAGTTCCTTCACCAACACTGTCTTCTACCAACCTTTGAGAATGTCCAGCGTCTCTTCCACCTCAACACCAACCATCAGCGACTGAACACACCTCGTCGGAGGCCTCGACTCTACAGTAAAATGGCTAACAAAAATAAATCGCTATGTAGAAAATCATCGAGTTGTGTTGATGTCCAGCAGTGATGCCGTCTCACCCAGACTCCTGTGACGCCACTGACCTCCCTTAACAGCACTTGTACAGTAGTCACATGACAAGTGTAGCCAAACATTTCCTTGAAGTCCACTTGAAGAAAAAGTGCTGACAAATGGCAGCTAAAAGACACCGATAAGTAAAACAGTATAAAAATAAAGTTAGTATTTTGATATAACAAAATAAGTCACTAGCTAGTAAAACATACATCATGAAAAAAAAGCTGTAAAACTCCACATTTTTTGGTTTTTCAAACTGATGACTTGTCAATGCAATGAAGGCTAAATAACAGATCCACTTCTAACCAGGGAGTATTTTTCATAACCTGTATTTAAGTGTTCACAAAATGTTATTGTTAAACATACTAACATACAGAACATCAATTTAATGTCGATAACTCTGAGCCGTCAGTTGGAGATATTTAAAATATATTGATTCTTTGTTAATTTAATGTACTTTTAATTTGCTATAACACTGCAAGCACTAGCATTAGCCGCCAAAACGAGTGAAGTAATGGCGTGAAAATGAACATAAAGTGCTAAATATTGTTATTATAAACATTTTTTTTGTTTGTTTTTTTTACAAATCACCAGAATCTTAGGGTAAAGAAACTCAGTATTTTTATGGTAAATTAGCTTTTGGCTGATTTTTTTATGGCTACACAATGCTCTTAAAACACTCTTAAACGTTAGCTTATCATGAGGAAGGACCAAAAAGTGCCTAAAAGTTTCAAACAAGAAACCATTTTAAATTGCTTGATTTTGAGTTGAGTCACTGTATTGTTGACTAGAACGACCATGAAATAAACAAACAGTTTGTGTTTACTTCAGGTTACAACTATTGCTCTCTTAAACCCTGCCAGTGTCGAATGTTGCTAATGTTGGTATCTTTGTTCTTGCTGGATGTTTCATCACAACATGGCAGTGGAACAGGCTTTGTTTTTGGCACCAGGGGTGTGAAAACGGATGACAAACAAACCACAAGATGTCTAAGAAATGTTTTCTTTTTTCAGAAGGTGGCTTCCTTCTATGTGAAGGGGAAATCAGTCGTCCAGCAGATACGATGAAGTAGAGCTCCAAGTAGAAATGTTGAGGTTGAAAAGGTGAGTAGCCTCATTTCCTCATTAAATCTATTATTTGTGACAGTTTTATCAACTTTTCGCACTTTTCATTTTCAGGTGTAAATGATACATCCGACTGAACTCGTGTAGATTCAACAAATTAAGTATTTGCTGTGAAAATATCATGATAGCGAGATGAACTTTCAGAAGACAGGAGGTCACAGGAGGACGAGAGAAAAGGCTGAAGGAGATTGTGATGCGTTAACAGTCCATGTCCAGTCGGCTACTTGAAAGATCTTCTCATGAGACCTGGAAACATTGACTCAAGATGGCTCACAGAAGAGAAAGTTTTGTAGAGATTCCACAAAAAAGAGTTGCTCGCCATCACATCGCAGAAGAAGGAAAAACATTCCCTCGTCAGAAATGTACCTCCGCAACTCACCGCTGGTCCCACTAGTCCATCAGAGACGTCCCACATCTCAGAGATCAAACAGCAGCTGAGAAGAAGTTGGTACGTGACTGAAGGTGAGTCCTCATTGGCCGGTGTCCACTGAGAGGCGGGCTTCGTACAAGCCCAAGGCGTGATGGACAAACTCGTATTGCTCCCCTGTCTGAATCATCCCACCTCTGCACCACACACAACAAAACACTCTTGGTTAGCAGAACGACAATTTCTCAGTTTAAATGCAACAAAAAACGGTAGTTTCGTGTTTAAAATGAATAATTATATTAAAATTGCATTTAAAAAAAAAAAAAAGCTTCAGTAACTTCATTTCTATTTAGTAAACTTTAATTGTGCATTTTTAAGCTGAGAATTTTCCCAATAATGAAGCTTTAAAACTTAAACAAAACGAGATCTGACCTGTGCCAAAGGGTTGTGTATTTACTGGCCACTAAGATTTAAACTCGAAAATTGAAAATTACGAAAGGTTCACTCAGCGATCCGGCTGCTTCCCAACATTTTTCCTACAATTTCCAACATTTCATTTTTAATAAAGTTGTTTATGACTAAATTCTTAACACCATTTCTTTATGCACATTTTAATAATAGACACTCAAATTGTTGTATCAATGTTGTTCTAGTGTTAGGGGTCCTCACTTTAAAATGTAGGAATTCAAATTTACGGTGGTGGAATTATTTTAAGAAAATATTTCTAAATGCATAAAAAAAAGAGAATAAAAGATTTTCAATGTGAAAATCTTACTATATTATTATTTCATAATAATAAACAAAATCAAGAAACAAGAACAGTTTTGGTTTTTAAAAAGTAAAACAAAATGAACTGAAGAGGATCAACCCCTGAACAACTTTCTGTCGTGGATTATTTCCACACTCTCGTCTCACCTGTCTGCTCTGAGCTGGCAGGTGATCCCCAGGACGTCCACCACACCCTCCTGCTGCAGCTGTTTACAACCTATCGTCGTGGCGATGAAACAGCCGGTCCGGCCAATCCCGGCGCTGCAGGCGGAGACAATGGCGAGTGAAGAAGATTCAGAAACCGATGTCGAATCTTTCCTTACTGTACCTGCAGTGAACGACGACGGGGCCCATGGTCGAGGCCGCCCGTCTGTCCGCCTCCACGTCCTCCATCAGCTGCAGCAGCGGAAGTGCCGAGTCGGGTGTTTTATGGTCGGGCCAGGACGTGTACCAGTAATGCTGCGAGGTGCGGGTTTGATTCCCGCACTAGCAGACAGATCAGAGGATGTTAGAATGTCGGGTTCCCAACCTGGATTAGAAGAGTCGTACCTTGAGTGTGAGGCTGCGAGTTGTGTAATGTTCACACTCTCTGACGTTCCCGACCAGAACCTCCACTCTACCGTAGATGCCTCTCTTCTCCGGCCAGTACAGCACACACTTCTGAAAACCACAACAGTTGTCCTTCAAGAAACATCTTAAGACGTTTTTATTTGTTCAGGCTTTTCCTTGATTTTCTGGAACTCCTGTTGTGTTATCAGTTTTATCTTGATCTTTAAAGTATATACTTTATTGAATATTGTTTTGATTGTTTAAGCGCTTTGTGACCCTGGTCTGGAAAAGCGCTATATAAATAAAAATTACTTACCTACTTACTTACTTACTTTAGAGTATTTACTTGTATACATGTTATTTATTTAAAGAAACGTCAACATCCAAGAGTAGTTTTAGGAATCAAACCTGGAATTAAGAGGGTGTTTTACCAATATTTCATTATTATCTATAAAATGATAAAACAAACTTCAATTATATTTGTAAGACAAGCAAAAAAATATTGCTTTTTGGAAAGTTTTTTTTCTAGATTTGATTGCATGCAAATCAAAAAAATGCCTGACTCTTACATGTAGTATATTGTAAAAAACAATAATATTGTATTAACCTCATTTTTCTCCTTCAGTTTGGTGATCATGACGATGACTGGCGACTCCTCCTGCCAGGCCATCTGCCAGAAGTCATTCACCGTGTTCACCATCGGACCTTGAGTAGCAATGAAGGCTTTCTCGTCCCCATGGTAACCCTGAGAAGGTAAAAAAAAATGGCAGAAATGTTAACTTATACAATCTTAAAAATCTACATGTATAAAAACTTTAAAAACTGGAAATTATTTTTGTACTTTGTACTGTACTATGACTTGAAATTAATAATTTTCTCAAAAGATAAATAAATAAATATATTTAATTTTTTTAAAGCCTGCTGCTAAAGTCTGTGCGTTTACCAAACAACACAATTAACCCTTTGAGTTGTCTTTCCATCCTCAAAATGTACTATATTAAAATGATATATAAAGATCCATAAGATAATAACTTCAAAACATGTCATGATGAGAGACTAACTGCATCTTGGAGAGGAAGACGTTAACATTTGAAACATGAGAGTGAGTCAGAGAGTTGGATTTTCACATTAGTTGACCTTCAGTTCAGTTCAGTTGAGTTTATTTTAAAAGGACAATCTAGTCCTCGTGTGATTAATGAACTGGACTTCCGACCGAACGACACCAGCAGACTTGTCAGTAGAAGAATTTACTCAGCTTATCTTCTTTCATGTGGGACGACGGTTCAAAAGCGTTTCAGTGGCTCTTCCTGACAGGAAGGCGGTCTATTGTGTCCAAAGTCTGGGAGAACATTATGGCCTGTGGACTTTCACTGGACTTTGTGTTGCTGTTTGTGTGCGGGGGTCACCAAGAGGAAGTCGAAATTGAAAACGTGACATTCCAGAGAGTCGTTTGTAGAGAGTTTCCATAATTAAGTCTGATAAATATTCCCATAAATGTTTGATTTGTTAGGAAGAGCCTTATTGCATTCATCCGTATCCCAAACAGACTTGTCAGGATTAAATGAGAATCATAATCCTAAAAAAAGGAGAGATTGAAACAGCAGGAAGTAGAAAAACACATTTACTCGTATGTAGTTGGCGTTGATGTAGGAACTCAGGAGGTCGTTGCAACTTTTGGATTTCAAGATCACTCTGGAGTGTGGATCTGCAACGAGACGGAGAGAAGACACGTTGAGAATAAAGGATGCAAAAGTGGCAAAGAACGAGATGGAGTGAAGGCAACAAAGTTTTTGGGGTAAACAATGAGTTCACTGAGAGGGAGCCAGAAAGCGTGAGCAAGTTAAATATTGTTCATCAAAGATAGAAACAGAGTTTGGAACTGGTTTTATTTTAGTTAGAAGAACAATTGTGCAACATTTGTTAAAGAGGGTCTCGTTCACAAATAAGTCCAAACACACCTGAACAATGACTTGACCTCTCTGGGAAGCATAAGGCTGTCAATCAACAATACAAGTAAAACTAGATTCTGTTTGGTTAAGGACAACAAACAAAGAAAATTAAGACAAATTGAGTCTGAATAGACAGAAAAACCGGACTCATACGTCCTGTTTGGTAAATATACATTTTGTTTGGCGCTTGACTTGGACAACTAAATATCTCGGCCCCTTGTGGGATCGAGTTTGACATCCCTGATCTAGAGGAAATAATGGAAGAAGGTAAGGAAAGTGTGGGACAATGCCAGGACATATATTATTAGGCGACAGACTGAAGCTCAAATGTTGTCTCGACTGTTGAGGTTATTTATTGCTTCATGGTGAGAAGCGGGATGATTGACAGCAGCTCAAGAGGAGCATTCCTTGCTCCTGATTGGCCGGAAGGAAGGAAGGAACACCTCCTCAAACAGTAACTGTATTCTTGACCTCACCCATTAGACAGGTTTGTGTATGTGTGGGTTATATAACGTCTCAATCAGGCCGAAGCTCACTGTGTGAGAACAAAGTGCTCTGAGGGAGCCATTGTTCCTGTGTGTGTGTGTGTGTGTGTGAGTGTGTGTAAGTGTGTGTCTTTTCAAAAGTATCTGCCGTCCTTGGGGTTGTTGGCATTTGACCGTCATCCCTCCCACTTGATAATTCAACTTCCAGTCTAAACAGGAACTGGAATCTTGTTGCCGAGCAACAGCAGCACTCACTGGGCAGGATGGTCTTGTATCTGTTCTTGGTCCCGTGGTTCAGAACCTCCAGGTCCTTGGGGTCGATGAAATTCATGGGTACTTCCTATAAATGGAGGAGAAGACGTGAACGTCTTGGAAAGGTTCTGATTCGAAGTTAGGACTCACAGCAAACTCTGTGTGCAGCTTGTCCGTGTTGTTGATGAGGTCACGTAGCTGCTGTCGGGTCAAAGGTCGTCCGGCTGCCAGCAGGTACTCTTGAGCGGCCGCCTCCCGCGGCGTCACCACAGCCACGCTGAGGGGCTCCACAGAACCCAGCGCAGACATGTCCAACACCAGGGACACGTTAGAGCCTCGTCTGTGGAGAAACGTTAAAAAGTTACTTTGAAATGACTGGAGCTTCTTGTGACTTAAGTTATGTCTGACCTAAAGCCGTCGAGCTCACTAGCTCTGACTTTATATGTCATATTCTATATGTCAATATATTGCAGCGTTACCGACTGACAAGGTTACAAGACAGTTTGTAGTTTTCATTACTTTATTTGGTAACTGATGCACAGGCTGCTGCCAAAACACACTCTTCTCACGCTGTTCAACAGCAACAGCAAGAACAAAAGTAACTCTTCTCTCTTCTTCTCCTTTAACCCGGGAACTAAAACACAATAAACAAGGGACAACTGTATTCTCTTGACTACTCAGACAGCAGCTAGTTCACATTAAAAGAAAAAACAGTATATAGTAAAAACAGTCCCATATTTGAAAGTATTTTTAATTATTTTCAGTTAAAGACAGGCTAGATGATCTTTAAAACATCGTGAACAAGCTATATTTCAAATTCAAGAGCAGAATGTTCCGAATATGTATCTAAAGCCAACATTCACTGTCTAATCTACCATTAATGCGATCTAAACACTGCGATCAATGATCAACGTGATGGCTGAGGACTAGAGGACTACAGTTACCTCCATCAGCTTTTAAAGCTGATGTTTGTTAAAGAAAGCAGTAACAGCATAGACTTCTGACTGTCGTGTGTTTTTTTTTCTGCACTAACTATATTTGCTACAAGTTGATGTGACTCTGAGGCGGATAATAACAATAGAAAGCCTTGAAATGGTCCTGTTGAGCTAGCATTCTCTCTCCAGTATATGAAGCTAACCATTACTTTTGATACTGTCCGTCAGGATGTTGCCACTGTACGTGCTAAACTCTGAAGTAGGTCTTGTCTGCTGCTGTCAACCTGAACCTCACCTCGTAACATAACATCGTCATTTGAACAACAAAATTAAAACATATACTTTACTCTTTTTGATATTTCTGCGCTTCTAACTCTTGCAAATTCTCAAGCGATTATAAAAAAAAATAATAATAATTTGACTAGTTTTATTTAGCAAATTATTCAAGGAATCCTCTGAGCTACATTCATGTAACAAACACTTGATGAAGACAGAACTTCTTTCTAATTTTCTCATTAATCCAAACCGTTCACACGACGAGGACCAGAGTATCTGATTGGACCGTTCGCTCGCTACGTGTCGGCCCGGCTTCCTCGACGGGACGGTTCTACGTCCTGTCCGTCTGATTGCCGACTGGCCGCCGTCCAAAGCGAAACAACGAACACATTAAAGAGACAGCAAGAAAAACATCCTGTTCTCACTCGGATCTTCCTTCCTCCGCTCGCCTTGAAAACACTCACTTCAACGCCTCCGCTGATGGGAGCAGGACAAAATGGCCGCCCCCAAAAGTTAGGGGTTGATCAGTAGAAGACGAATGAGCTGCTGATTAAGATGTTTTCTTTTCGGTTACGAAACGTTTCAAGTCGGAAATGAATCAGCCTGTGTTCCTCCAGATTTGATCAGTCTCGCTCCGGAGACGGCGGGAAAGCGTTCGAACGAATCTCGTAAGAAACACAAACAACACTTGGATCTCACATTGAGAGTTACACAACCAGACACTTGACAAAAGCCTCGCTCCAGCACGTACACAAACAACACCTGACGGATGCAGGTAGCCGGATTAGAATGTTTACGAGGTACAATGATGGGACCGTGCACGACTGTCAGGACTGACATAAATAGAATGTTACATCAGTGATTTACATTTATAGCTTTTTCTTCTTATATAATTTAAATTAGAATACCATATTTTTCTTAACTAAAATAGATCCTATTCTAAGTTATTTATTACATGTGTTCCTTATATTTGTCAACATTATGATAAATGTAACATCCTCTGTTCTAGAACTATTTTTAAATTCACTTTATAGAAACCTTTTTGAATATGTAAGGGAGGGAATGAAGTGTGTATGTTGGTATGTAAGTGGTTTTAAAATAAACTCATTATTGAATTGAATATTGTATTTGCGCAAAATAATAAGATTAATTCTGAAATAATTTTGAGTGACATATACAAGACAATAAATTTACAGTAAATAAATACATTTTATTTTCCAATATTACTTATCCCTTCCAGCTCTGCATGTGATGGCTGCGACTCTAAGCAGCACTTCTCTGAACGTTCCCACGTTACTCAGAAAGCAACAAAAGTGATTTCCAACAGTGACCAGGTTATGGCGAGTGAAAGTAATGACCATAATCAGGCCTCGGTGTCTAAATAGGGATGTTGTCCTTGCCGCCGTGACTCACCTCTCCTGCAGACCTGCGGCAGGTTTCATCTTGAACGGGGAGGGGCAGGGTCTGAGCTCGTTGCCGGTGTTTGCCGGTGCGACGCCGGTCGGGGCGGCCTGGTCTCTGCTGCTGATGATGGGTGCAGGGCTGAGAGAGGATTCAAAGAATTTTCATGATCAGCGGTCAATGAGCTTCGCTAGAACGGACAAGCTAGATCTCAGTAGAAGACCATATGAATCAATCAAATCAATTTACTCCATAACTCTATATGCATTTACAGTAAAGGAAAGTAATCAGAACCCTTTTAATTTTCACTCTTTGTTTCATTGCAGCCATTCCCTAAAATCATTTCATTTCAAAGTTCATTTTTCCCTCATTAATGATCACTCAGCACTCCATCTTGACTGAAAAAAACTGAACTTTTGCAAATTTATTAACAAAGGAAAACTGAAATATTTATACATAAGTATTCAAACCCCTTGCTCAGTATTGAGTAGAAGCACCTTTTTGAGCTAGTACAGCCATCTTCACAAGTAACATAAAAATGACATGTTTTAATGAACAAAAAGTCATTTTTGAATCTTACATTGTGTCTGATTGATAAATAGAGACAAACCTTGGACGCGGGGCGATGGGAGGAGTGAGTTGGCGGCAAGCTGTGATTGGCTGCTGCTGGGGAGTGGGCGTGGCTAGAGCAGGAGGCAGCTCAGCTTGGACCATGCTTCCAGGTGTGGACCCCTGAAGACACACGAGGGACATTTAAACCACTGATACTTGAAATTAAATGACTAAAAATCTCTTCGCTGGTCATGAAGCTGCAGCTCCTCACCTTGTTGCCTTTTGACTTGTGGAAGGAGTTTGAGGGAACATTCGGGGGAAGAGTTTTTACACGCGTGTCAGAAGTCTGGACCTTCTCTTTCAGTCGGTACAGAACCTGACAAACACACAAACAGATCGATAACGTGTAAATATAAGGAAAAGTCATGTTAGACCTCAATCCCCCATGAATAATGCTGACTCGATCATTTTTGTTGTTTTAAAAATGCTCATGAGCAAAAGCAGTGACTGTTCTGGTTAAAACATTTCAAATGATCTGGTATTTTTCTGAATGTGATTTGATAATAAAACGAAACATTTAAAATCACAACTGTTTTTGCAAAGTAAAAGTTTTTCTTACAACAAATAACTGAAAAAACGAGTCGATTTGTTTTATAGCTCTTTAGCGCCCCTCCGTGGCTTGAGTATAAAACTGCACGAAACAAACCAAATTCTTTTTTTTTAACCCTTAACATATTGACAGGATGATAAACGAAAAGACAACATGTAAAATTAAAAAATAGTGGTTACCATCAAGCAGGTGACGACGATGACGAAGACTGTGAAAAAGAGGATGATGGTGTAAAACCCTTCATGGCTCCACAAGTGGTCCCTCTGCTCCCCCTGCAGGACGTTCTTCTGTCAGACGGACAGGGAATTAATATGGTCATGAAAATATATATATATATGTATATAGCAATAAATAATGATTTATTTATTTTTAAGTGTCCTGATCAGGCTTTCTTATCCTGAGCTGTTTTAAAATAGAGATCCACGGTGACAAACACACCTCCGTTGACACCTCTGTGATCCCAAAGTGTCCCAGGTGGCGATGGAGCACCCGGACGTTGAGCGACTGGATGACTTCTTCTGCAGCAAGTGGCTCCGAGGTCTCGGCTCTGTCGGAGGTCACGAAGAGCTCGATGCCGTTTTTCTTCTCCTGCAAGGAGACGCTCGGTCAGTAGCCGCTCCAGGTAGTTTTATCAAACAACCTTCTCACATTAAGTCTGTTGATGTGCACGTGTCCTGCAGGAACTCCCAGAGCTGCAGCGACACCTTCCCTGAACCAACGAAGAAGTCCCACGTTGAGTTGCCTCACATCTACAGCAAGGAGCTAAAACAGAAAAACGTGAGAAAAAAGCTAAATAAATAAGTGATTATTGATGACTCTTAAAGAACATGATGCTCAACTCCAAGTCTCCGATGACAGAGCTCTAAACAAATAGTAAACTTTTGCACTCTGACTTGAAAGACAAATTTCAGGCCTGCTTGGCGGAATTCATTTCTGGGTTTCGAGAAGATAGTGACAATTCATAAGGAAATAAAAGTAAACATATATATATATATATATATATACTGTATATATATATATATATATATATATATATAAATCATTATAGGTCACAAAAGAGAAGACAGCATTGGAAAGTAGAAAATGAAACCTAAAACGCTACATTACCACATAAAGCGAACAGGTTTATTCAATGTTAGTTCCCGACCATGAAGTATTGAACCATGGAACCTGTTTTTAATTTGATTCTATTCTTGGTACGACTCAGTGCTTTTCTAGTTTGCCTTACTCTACACATATCTTATTGAGTCAGATTCTTAAACACGTGGAAAGCAACACACAACAACTCTAAAATCAAAGTGATGAACAGGTTTGATAAGAAAAAAAAAAGATTTGAAGAAACTTCATGTTCAGAAACTTTTCGTTAAAATACTCGAGATTCTCACATTTTGTGCCTCAACATGAGGTTAGAGGGAAACACGCCCGCGGAGCCTCATCCTTCAGTCGAATACACAATATTGCTGTTATTGTTGTGTGTGTGTGTGTGTGTGTGTGTGTGTGTGTGTGTGTGTGTGTGTGTGTGTGGGAGTTCTAATGGCTACAAAAACAACATGTTCTGCTGCCACTTAATTCAATTTTAGGAACATTAGGCACACAGACACACGCCTTCAGCCAACCTTCTCTGTTGAGCTCCCTCTCTGCCAAACACTGGACTCAGTGTCTTCAACAATCAACGTCCAGAAAACATAAAAATCACCACATTTCTCTTCAATAACAATCCTTTCAACTGAAAAAACATTAAATCCAACATGAGACGACGACTCCTGAATCACAAATCTTACCACACAGACATGTCAACATTGTGGCTCCTCACTGAAGACTTCACTCAATGAGAAAAAAAAAGAGGAGACAGCCTGTCAGTCGCAGCTCAGGGCTCCTGCTCCAATTCCTGATCTCGCGCAATTCCTTGATCTATGATTGGCTTAGAGGGGGACAGAGCTCAACCTGCAGGCTGATTGGCTGTTGTCCAGGTAATGCCATTATCCCGCTGCGCTTCCTGTCAGGATCAGGTGCTATTTCTGTCACACACATACACACACACACACACACACACACACACACTGAGTCCATTAAGAAATATGGTGCCTCCATAGAGAGAGAGGGAGTCAAATATTGTAAAGGTTACTTTACTATTTATCATTTTACATACTGTTCTATCTTTTAAAATGATCTCGATAAAGGATATATTTGAAGATGAACTTTCACATCCATTTGGCTCTTTGCCTGTTTTAGGAGGAAGTGAAACTATAAAACTGATCATCATCATCATTATCTATTTCTTTTGTCATTTAATTTCTGCTTTTTCTTTCAAGAATAAATTATTTTCATTATTATTTTAAAATGATTTTAAATGTTAAAGTTTTGCAAGTGTAACATGTATTAAATTGAATTTGTGTTCATATCAATATTAAGATATTTATGGGTTTGTAGATGTTTGTGTTTGTAGATGTGTGTTTTTTTTATATTTATGAGTTTGTACATGTTTGTGTTTGTGGATGTGTGTTTTTGTTTTATTTTAATATTTATGGGTTTGTAGATGTTTGTGTTTGTAGATGTGTTTTTTATATTTATAGGTTTGTAGATGTGTGTGAGTTTTAAAAAATATATTTTTAAGTGTTTGTAGATGTGTGTGTTTGTTTGTGTAGTTGTATGTGTGTTTGTAGATATGTGTGTATTTTAGATGTGTGTTTTTGTAGATTTGTATGCCTGTTTATGCATATGTGTTTGTTGATGTATGTGTGTGTGAATTAATCTCGTGTGTGGCCTTGTAAATGTAACATTGTGGAACTGATGTGTGTAACTAATGTTTATACATAAGCTCGTGTACAAACATAAGAGTCGATGAAGAAAACATTTGTAATCACCGAAGTGACGTGATTGAATGTGAGCAGTTCAAAGGTCGAGGTGTTGACGTCTGATGAAATGCATTTTTCCGTGAGAAGAGACACACCAGTCTGATCGTGAACCATGTTTATGAAGAAGATTTCCAAGAAGTTACAAGAAGACATAATTATTATCAAAATCATTAATCAGATGCATTAAAGATAAACCACACAGAGATACAGGAACCATAAAGTCACATGACGTCACTGTGGCTTCACTGCAGCACAAACTAACTTCTCAGCTCAGACAAAAAAAGACAAAAGCTTCATGTGGAGATAACACTCCTGGAGACACACGGTTGTCTACTTCAGCTTCACAAACTCGCACTTGGAGTCAACCCAGACTCCAGCATGTAGAGGCTGGGTGAAGGTGGTCTGGACTCTGTGCATGAGGGTCATGGTGTCAGAGACGCTGTAGAAGGACAGGAGACCTGCAGAGTGATTCAGGAGCACCCCTATTGTGGAGGGTTCCACACCGGAGGAGACTTTAGTCCGGATGCCGTTGTGTGTAAACAAGCAAGCAGAGTTGGAACAATTCAAACACCAGGATTTGTCATTTAATCCAAATTCACTCTCTTGTCCTGATCTGCTGATGTTCTTGTATGAAACTGCTGCATGAACATCTCCTCTACTCTTCACCTCCCAGTAACAACATCCAGTCAGAGACTCCTGACTCAAGACCTGCCAACGACAAGTGAATCTTTCTGGATGAGGAGGAAGATACTGATCTCCTCTCATGTTTGTCACGTCCCTGTTACCCTCAGACAACATCAGCCATGAGTAAGCAGTGTTTGGATCCAGAGTGATGTCCCGGGAGTATGAGAGGAACTCGTCTCTGGTCTCTGGGTGGATCATCATTGAGATTTCATCGCACGTGTCCCTCAGAAGGTCCTGGAGTTTATCTCTGCAGGCGGACACGGCTGCTGTTACTTCCTCAAAGTAGCCTGGAGTTTGGTCGTGGGTTGTGGAGGAGAGCAGGTCTTCACTGACCTCCGAGAGTGAAGTCAAGTTCTGGAGGAAGACAGTGTGACTCTCAGTGTCTAACAGCTGCTGCAGCTCAGCATCTTTCTTCTTCAGCTCAGAGATCTCCCGCTCCAGATGCTGCTGAAGTCCTCGGACTCGAGCGGCTTCCGTCTTCTGCCGAGATCTGATCTTCTGCTCCACATCAGACATTCTTCTCTGGAGGACCTTGATCAGCTGCTTTAGGGTCTCCTGATTGGTCATCAATGCTTTATCAGCCGAGACTCTGATGTTCTTCTCCTCCTGCTGCAGCAGCTTCATTTCCTTCTTTCTCTTCTGGATGTTCTGCTGGATCCTTCCTCGACTCTGATCCAGGCCTTTCTCTCGCTCCTTCCTCTCTGCTGTGACGGAGACCGTGTCGTGATATTTGTGTTGGTCCACACAGAGAAAACAGATGAGCTGCCGATCAGTACGACAGAACAACTTCTTCTCCTCATCGTGTAGAGGGCAGATGATCTCCTGGAGCTGCTTGGAAGGCTGGACCAGCTTGTGTCTTCTAAAGGCCGCAGATTCTAGATGAGGCTGAAGATGTTCCTCACAGTAGGAGACCAGACACAGCAGACAGGACTTGAGGGCCTTAAGCTTCCTCTCAGTGCAGACGTCACAGGAGACATCTCCAGGTCCAGCATAGACGAGGTCATCCGCTTGTCCAGTCTTCTTCAGCTCCTCCACTAACTCTGCTAACACGGTGTTCTTTTGCAGGAGAGGTTTCTCTCCGAAGGTCCGTCTGCACTGAGGACACTCGTAGATGATCTTGTCCTGCCAGTGACCCTCAACACAGACCTCACAGTAGTTGTGTCCACAGGAAAGAGAGACGGGATCCTTCAGTAGATCCAGACAGATGCAACAAGAGAAGGATTCTCTGTTCAGATCAACTCTAGTCTTCTCCATGTCTCTGCGGACTGAAACACTTCTCAGGTGAACGCTTTTAAACTCTCAGCCACGTGATGCTGCCACGATCTGTTCCAACCTGACGACTCACATATTTTCAAATGTCATTAAACCACTTGATGATTCTTGACAATTACCTGGACACACCTCGGTTCTCTACCTCAAACACACACTCAAAACACATTGCAAATGGATAAATGAAAAACTAAAATGAACTCCGGAATAAAAAGAAACTGATTCATGTTGGAACTTTTAACTGAAATGCAAGCAGGCTTGGACAAAACAAAACTTAGTCTTATGAGTGTTGTACTCATGTATGGTAACAAACCTGTTCACCCACCAAACGTTCACAATATAACTGATAAGAATAACAAGATTATCTCTTCTATCAGTTCACATCAGAGGTCATCAACATAGTAGACGTAGTAGCCCTTCATAGGCCTGTTACAAATAAATCATTCCCATCTAATAAACATGTTTTCTTGGTAACTTAGTAACTATCGAAGAATTAAAATGTCTTTTGTATGTGAGTGGAATATAAACGATCATGCCTAATAGTAAATATAAAGTGATGACGTTAACCTTAGATAAGTTGATGATCTCTGGTTCACCAGCAGATCTAACAAAAAATTGAATTTATCTTAAAAAATATCCTCAATCATTTAATGTTTTTCAACGTTAACTTGCGATGAAAGATACTTGTTGAGTTGTTTTCAGATTTGTACAAGTACCAGTTTTGTGGTCATTATAAAAAGATTATTATTTACTTTGCTAAATGTATTACCTCTGCCAAGGAGGTTATTCGATTGTGGTGTTTATGTCGGCAAAGTTCTATGCTGTGAATATAAATGAATTGTAGATTTCAAAATATATACTTTATTATTACAATAAAATAGCTATGGTATCGTATAAGAATAGATACAGTGATGTCAAATATGTATATCCATCATTGAAAACAATATTGCGATGTATCGCTATATAAATACTTACTAACACCACTAATATATCATAACAATTCATCTTAATAATCTTCCTGGACTCTTCTGAGTCACATTTTGAATAAGTCTGTGGATGATTCCAAATACCTCTGCCAAGGAGTTCATACTTTTCTTTCATATGAATCATCTCCCTGTCTGTAAAAGTTTTTAGTTGTTTTTTTTACATACCATAATAATCATTCAGAGATTTGCCAGTTTGTGCTTTGTAGTCAAGAACAAGCTGAACTTCTGCCACCTACTGTCGCATTGAGCTCATTACAATATCCCTATCTGGTATGAAATTATGGTGAATAAATACGGCATCCGAAAATATGGTGTAACATTAGAAAATAAATCACAATACAAGTGTAAATGAGCTGCTCGGGGGAGGTCTGCGCGCTCTATAGCTACAGTCTCAGTCTCATACAACTGATTCATACTCTTACGAAGTATTACTAAAGAACAAAAATGTTAATGTAATTTTCTTTTAGAAAATACAATATTTTTGGACAAAAGTGAATAAAAAATGGCATTAATGTGATAAAAGTTGATTTTAAATATCGTATTATTAAACAATAATAACCACAGATAAACCTCATGTTGTATTTTGTGAATTGTTTCTCCCGCCTCTGTCGCTGTGCTCGGGGCCGGCGGGGGAAACGTGAGCGGCACGTGCAGCACTCGACTCAATGAGATCACAAACGTGCACACATGCACTAGTGAGAGGATGTGAGGTCAAATTATTCACGCTTGGGTTGTTTCCTTTTCAGAAAAAAAAAACAGTGTAGTTCATCACAGAAGCTTCTATTTCAAGCTGCTCAGCAACTCTTTGTGACAGATGTCGAAAATGCTTGTTAAAAGATAAAAGATAAAAGATGCATGTAAAATATGAACAAGCAGACATCCTTAAGAGAGTGATTTTTTGGTATAACTGCCAAATATTCCATTAGATAATGACCAACAGTCTCTCTTGCTATCACCTGACCCTTGTTCAGGGAGATATGATACGAGCAACCAGGAGGATATAGTCGTTTGAACACACACACACACACACACACACACACACACACACACACACACACACACACACACACACACACACACACACACACACACACACACACACACACACACACACACACACACACACACACACACACACACACACACACACACACACACACACACACACACACACATGAAACATGAAGTATATAATTCTTTTAGGTTTTCCAAGAATCAAGTGTCAGTAAAGGCTTCAGTAAGTTTCAGGAGTGAAGCCAACAACTGACATTGTCATGAGCCTTCTAGAGGTAAATGACAAAAGTCTTTCCAGCATCAAACTGATTTGTGCTTCAATCTTAAACCATTTAAAACTATACTATGAATAATCTCTGAGAATAAATCACACACAATTTCTCTAATAGTATTTATATATTTATCCAGCTTTTGGTTTTAAATGAACTCAGAAAAGGGGATTTTATCTGAATCTGTCAGGATCGGTGCAATTACTTCACTTATTGTCGGTTCCATTCCCTTCCTGTCACACGTCAACTTATTAACCCCCTGTTTTGAAGAGAGACTTTCTTACCATGATTTGACTAGTGATGTGAAATAGAACAAGCTGTATATTCATCCCTTTTTTCACGACACTGGTATTCAACAGCATTTTTTCGATTTATATTTAATTGTTTTCAAAAGAAAATTGTTTTACTTTTTCATCTTTCAAATTACATTTTATTTTATCAAGGTTGTTTTATGGTTAATATTCAAACAACGTGTGTATAAAACAATTAAGAGTTTTTATTTAGACTTAAAATTCACAGTTTGTTTATTTTGGTGTTGCAGTGACACTTTCAGCCACTAGATGGCACCACTACGCCTTTGCAGATAATAGGACAATGAAAACCTGCAAGATCCCAGCGATGACTGAGGATAAGAGGATACCACCGGCTCCAGCTGCTTTTAAAGCTGATGTTTGGATATATTTAGGCTTTCAGTTTTATTAATTTCATCAAAAGTAATCACAAGAATCCCCAAAATTTAGTGTCCCATAAAACTGTTAGGGAAATTAAACAAGTGTATAGAAATATTTTGTATTTTGAGCTGAATATATCGTATCTTGAGACGAGTGTGTCGTTACGTCCCTAGAATTGACCTGCATTTGTGTTAGCATGACTATTTTCAGGCTCCCTCGATCCATGTCATACTCATTTTGAGTTTTTCCTGCCGGGTTTATTTCCAGATTGCACTCCCACGATGCATCTGTCGTGTCATGAAGATGATCAGATCATTTCATAACCTTGTTCATCTCAATATGGTTAAATGTTCCTATAATCTGTAAGATGTATTCTTAACATTTGTGATTTAGGAGTGTTTGTCTCGATGCCGCCGGGAAGATTTCCACTGTCACATCCCAGTGTTATGCAACCAGACGCTGCACCGGTAAGTGGGACTCCTGATATCTGTTGCCGTGGCAACAGAGGGAGCAGCCTCCCTACAGAACAGTCTGTGATGAAACAGCTGCACCTCATGCAACGTTACATGAACTTCTCCTGGTCTTCACCTCTGAAGCAGAAGGTGAGTTGACCTCCGTGACTCAGCTATGTTGGTCAAAGATATACATACTTACGTAGATACTATTGGAACTTTTCCTGAAATTAGTTATTTTTTTGAATTTATGTTGTTACAGTTTCCATGGACAGAAATGCAAACACACTGAATGTTCAACTACATTTAAAACATGAAACTGACCGTTTTGATTGAAAAACATGAAGTAAGAAAAACAACTACAATAAATACTAATATTTAATAATATTAACTTTCACTCCTGGAGTTTTGATACAATACGATTTATTGTGATACTGTAAGAACAATGGTATATTTCTACTGTACCAAGTACTTGACTCTGGTGTCGCAGAATTTACAGACCACATGACTCTTGACGAAGTTGTTAATTGCGACCTTAAAATGTTTAATATCAATTTACAAACACACTTAATAGAAACATAGACAATGAAAGAAGTACGATTTAAATTACATGTGAAACTACATCTTTATGAGATCAATATGAGAACATGAAAATAATATCAGGATATTTAAGTGTATCAATATTTTCTCACACATTAGTTTCTACTAACTCAATAAACGTGTAACAATTCACTCACCAACACACTGGACTGTTTGTCTCATTGAACTCAATGTTGTGTTCAAAATTTGTTTGTTTTTTCCAATCATCATGCAGCCAATCATTCATCTTCTGAATCTAACAAGCCATCAAATGTCCAGCTCTACTCACCACGGTAACCAGATGTCTCGCAGACACAAGCGCATGTTCCAAGTTGACCTCGTGGTCGGGGCGGGCCAGCAGGCTGAGGGCCCGCGGACGAGCGGGGATCTGTCGGAACCGCAAGTTGAGAAGAGCGGCCGGCAGAAGTTTGGCAGGATGGTGGTGGTGGTGGTGAGACTCTGAAGATGAGGGCACGTCGTGCTGGAGGTCCAGCGGGGGAGGCAGAGGATGATGACTGAAGTGGCGAGGAGAAAGTAGGCGCAGCTCGTGATCTCCAGAGGAAGACTCTGGGGAGAACAACATGATTATAACAAAATAATAACCTTTTTGAATTTAAAGTATTTTAAAGAGCATTAATAGACAATGCAGGTGCACAGGGTTCAGCTGGTGTGATACGAGTAGGGCTGGGTATCGATCAAAAAGCTTAGTTACCGATATTGATACCTGAGAAAAGAATCAGTAACAGATCAATTCCAGTGCAAAAGAACAGTTGCTAACAAGTAAAAGATGAATGTGATGTCACACATCATATTTCTTTCCATAAAATCCATACATTATCAAGTTTATATCACGTGTAGGTACCGAAACTTGGCACCAAAAGACGAAGCATTTACGGATTCACTATATTACGAAGCATTTCTGTCGGTGCCACGAAAAAACAGAAGCCTGATCCCTACCCTAGATATGAGGAACAATCAATATGTGTAAACAACCAGGAGCTGCCATCATATCTTTTATAGTAATGGAAGATAAAGTTAGTCGTGTTGTCAAAAGTTACGTCATATTCCGGTCTCTATGTCTTGTAATTCAATTGGAATTAATGATTTACAGTTTTCCCCCAATCAAAACAAAGTATTTCACTGAATGTTTTAGTTATAGATTTTTCCATTTTAAAAGCAGAACATGACGTCTAAGAATGCGTGTTGGCGGCGTCTTTCCACCTGAGTCAGACCGCCTTCTGGGTCAAGAGAGAGTAGAAAGAAAATAGAAGGCAGTTATTAGATGTTCGATCTCCCCGGCCAAACATATTTGAATTGAATAAAACACTTGTTTTTTGTCAAATAACCATTCAGACACAATAATGTAGCCAGTCACTGTGACTCCAACAGTTGAACCAGGCTGTCATTAAATAATTGAAAATTTTGGATACAAACATGTGCAGATTTTAAATGTAAGTTCATAATAAAGTGGTTAAAGAGACAGATTGGTTTGCTTATATCAACCATTCAGAATTCACTTTAAATACTAATTATTAACTTTGTTTGCAGCGTGAGGACAAAAGAAAAGGCTCAGGATAACGGCTCTATTGTTGCAGACAGTTAAACCCTGGTGGACGTCGACACCAGTTAAACCAGGAACGTCGTCCAGACACTTGTGCGCCCCTTCCATCAGTCGGCAGGAAATCCCGGCACTTAAGCTCCCCCGGCTGTGATGAAGACGCTGCATTATTCATTCACTTTTTATTTGTCATGAGAGGACAGAAATAACATCCGAGCCAAGTGCTTCATGCCTGCAGCCTCCAGCTCTCTCTCTCTCTCTCTCTCTCTTGAGACGTTCACACCACAAACAAGACACACACAACTGGTTCTGGTCCAATTATGACTTTACTAGCCAGAGACCAAACAGGCCTTTTGTTTGATGTGACGAAGAACACGACCTTCGCTGCAGCCAATGTTTCGCCCACAGGAAGAAAGGGAGAGAATACATTGATACACTGAACTAGACACAATATTCAGCTCAAGATACCGAACATTAGGTGAGTAAGAAAATATAGACACAGTGATATATTGTCTATTTAGTTTTTGTCTTAGTTCTGTTATTGCTTATATTTCAACAAAGCGAATATAATATAAAATATATAGATTTTTTAATTTACAATTATCATGCAAAGATTCATAGCGTTTGTTCGATGGCAGCCGTCCTTGACAGCTAATTGAACAAATCCCGCAAGATTCCGGCCATGACTGAGGACGAGAGGATACAGTCGACTTCTGCAGCTTTTAAAGCTGATGTTAGGACATATTTTTGTTTCAAAACAAATGAAAGCAGTTACAACTTGTCTGTTCATTCTGCAACACCAGAATGAAGTACTCGACAATACTAGAAATACATACTTGTTCTAGAGTATCACTTTATATCGTATTGTTGTCCCTGTATCAAGATACGCATCGTATCCCCCTCTTGCCAATACATCAATACTCCTTTCGAGAATTCTGGAGAAAATAAATCCAAGTGGTCCTAACTCTCTTCAGATTTTTATAGAATAGAATATGATCAACATACTCTGGGAGAAACGCAGAAATGCAGAGTAGATCCCGGTGCGTCCTAGACCACCAGAGTGGTCTCAAATACTGACACAGTACATCCTTGATGTGTGTCAAGCCACAGTTTGTTTTGAGTGACACTGCAGCTTCTTTAGTGACCTGTAGGTTAATGGTATTGCTTCAGTATTTCACTTTCTTGTGACAAAGCGTGAAAATAAAAGGTGTAATCTTTTATTAAAGTCGTAGCCTTTCTTTTTATTTTTTAAACCTGAGGTGCTCTTACACATCTAACTTCTAAACATGAAGGTGCTAATGTTCCTTATTTTTATTTTGTAATCTCTCCACTGAGAAAACATTTAAAAAGATGTTGGCGTCACTTTTGACGTAAATGAAAGTAACTTTTGACGTAACTGAAAGTAACTTTTGACGTAACTGAAAGTAACTTTTGACGTTATCTGACTTGATATAGGCAAATCACCATAAAACGACAGTGAAGTATGAAGCACTGAAACTAACAACTTTTTCTTTTGGCAGGGGTACAGTATGCTTCACTCTTAGTGACCAGGGACGGTGCAACACTGTAGACAAACCAGGAAATTCCCCAAGTCCCCGAGTAAGTAAGGCCTAAAGCAGGTTCCTTTCAGTGATAAGATATTGGGGGCAGGACTAGCAAGAAAACATGATGGGAAATGCCCGTGTGGACCGTACGGATAGTAATGAAAGATAAAGTTAGTTGTTGTCAAAAGATCCGTCTGTGGAGGTTCTGATCTCCACATTCACAAAGACTAGCACAACACTAACATTGAAACAGGCCACAAAGCAACACTAGAATTATGACTGATTAAATATTAGAACCTTAAGTTGTGTTGACATGTTATGTTTGTACAAACAATAGATCCAACAATGATCCTCCCTGCGTCTGCCAGTCTGTCTGGAAGACTTTTTTTTTTTTTCCTAGTCTGGATCTGAGCCGAGCATCAGCGATGCAGGTCAATAAACGCAGATGGAAACTGAATGAAAATGGATTTTGCTTTCAAGCTTCACAACAAGTATTGGACAATGTGTGTGTGTTTCTGTGTGTGTGTGTGTGTGTCACAGCTTCTGCTCTCCCTCGCGGCAGCATCTTGGTTGCTATGCCCGACCCGTTGCAGCCGGGTTCTGCTGCAATTGGACGGAGAAGTAAAGCTTCGCTACATCCTGCCAATCATGTTTGGACTGAACAGGGTCGACCCACAGCTCACTGTTCTTTTAACCAAGACAATAGATTCCAGCTCTGTCTCCATCCAAAACTAACCATGACAGCTTAGATCCTGACATCACTACTGAGCTCACCATCTTGTGGGAACTGGAGATACTGTATCTCCGCAGTCAGATGGACTATTTTAAGAAGATTCCAGAATCTCCTTATGCAGCAGTGACTCATGAGACCTTAACACAGTTGCACCCGAGCAAACTAGTCTCGTTCATATCGCGCAGAAATGTTTCAGAACGGCAAAAAAAATAATTGTAAAATATTGGGAGGGGAGTCATTGATAGTAACTTGGGATGATCATTGATTTGTAGCATCATAAACCTGCCATCTTTGACGATGACATGGATGAGTCAAAGCTAAAATATTAATTTATACAAAGTTCTACAATCAAATGTGGTCAAATGTTATCATTTCAAATCTCAAACCTGACTTTTTATTATTTAGGGTGGAAATTTAAATTTAAATTTGTTTTAAACAATCAATAGATATGGTAAATAATCGAATAAATATTTGTTTTAAAGATTTAAAAGGTGGATTTTAAAACAGTAAAGAGTACGACCGTGATAAACAAAAGGATATCAACTTAGCGCAGACGCTGATGCTGATGTTGCTTTTAATTTGAAAGCCGGACGTTAATATTCTTCCTCCTGAATGGCCTTTTGGGAATTTACCGTAAAGTTGAGCGATAACTTTCCTACTGTAAGTGCAACACATGACAGGAGAAACACAAACAACCAATGGATTGACAGCAGTTTGATGTTGTTGTGTTGATGTTACACCGACTCGACCTTGCGTTGTTGTCTCTGTGTGTAGTGATGCTGACGTGACAGAACTTAACTTGCTTCTGATTGGTTAATATAACGTGGTGTCTTCAGTGGTTGGCTGTATTTACTCAAGAAAGTAATTTTGGACGAAGAAAATTGAGCTTCGTTCGCTACACACATTAGTGTAAGCATACAGTGTACAGTCTATACTGGAAGTATTTACCCAGAGTACCTGATGTCTGTGTAGCATAAATACAGTCGTTTAAGTTTTCCCGGAACAATATTCCCAATGAGAAGGATTTGATCCAAGTGGGACTGAAGAGCACCGTGGAGGTATTTGGATGTTTTTAAGTGTCTTTTTGGACAAATATGTAGACAACTGAGCTCCAGTCGCTACATTAAAATGAACATTTTTGTTCATTACTCTAAAAAGGAACATTACTCTGAAAATAATCCCAACCCTAAATCGACATGAGGGAGAGTAGAAGACGAGTGACAGTTTTATTTTGGGTGAACTAACCCTTTAAGAAACTAATAAATGTTGTGTTGCTTCCCTAGTGACCATCAACCATAATCCCTCAAACGTGTCGACGAAATGAAAAATAAAACGAACGAAAATGTGCAACACATTTCTTCAACATGGTTCAATGAAAGTTGAATTATTCCTGTGATTCGACACAAAAATAGTAAGAAAAAAATTGGCTCTTTTTTTTGGGGGGGGGGGGCAAAAAACAAACAAATGATGTAACAGAACTCCAAGTAAATGGAATTATTGGTTATATATTTCCCAAATCCATAATTGGAAAAATGTTCCAGGGGTTGTTTTGCTAACATAACAGTAGTGAAGAAAAATAGATGCAACATTTAAATAAACATAAAATAAGTTAATTTGAATAAATATTTTTTTGTTGTTATGGATGTCAAAAACTAGATTTGCAATTTCCATCACAAAAAAAATAAATATATATATATTTATATTTTCGGATAAGAACCTTTGGGTGTCAGACATGTGTTACATAGACATGTGTTCCATAGACATGTGTTACATAGACATGTGTTCCATAGACATGTAGACATGTGTTCCATAGACATGTGTTACATAGACATGTGTTACATAGACATGTGTTCCATAGACATGTAGACATGTGTTCCATAGACATGTGTTACATAGACATGTGTTCCATAGACATGTGTTACATAGACATGTGTTCCATAGACATGTGTTCCATAGACATGTGTTACATGAGTACAGTAGCATCTCTGGTCATGGATTGTTCCAGAAGAAACCAGAGCTGTTGTGATATAAGATGAAAACATGTATGACCTTAGAATCACTATATGTGTTCGACAAAGGCTCACCTGAGACCAGCAGCTGCTCCCAGAGCAGGCAGACGAACAGAAGCCTCGTCATGGATGTTCTCTTCATCTTCCTACGAAGCGTCCAGAAAATGGGGCGAGAGTCTTCAGCGCATGAACCCGGAGAACAAGCCGCCGCTACGGCTGCTCCAGCCGCCTCCGCGTCGTCGCTTCTCCTCCCTCTTCTTGTCGAGAGGCAGCGCAAAGGGACGAGGAGGAGAGACGAGGAGGAGAGACGAGGAGGAGAGACGAGGAGAACAGGAGGTCCACGGAGAGGAAACGATGGAGGCTCCGCCGGCCTGAGATAGTGGCGGGAGAGACTCAGGTGCAGACGAGGAGGAGGACAGGAGGGGGCGTGGTTAAGAAGAAAGAAACATTGAATGGTAAGAAGAACGATTATGTTGAATTATTTTTTACCAATATAAGAATTGTAAGTATGAACAAACGGATGTCATGGAAACTAAAACATTTCCACATTTATTTTATTATTATTGTTGTTATTCATCGAATCCTAATTTGGAAAAAAACAAATTATAATAACATCATAACATATAAATAACAACATATACAATAACACAGGCAATCAGCATCAAAAATAATAGGAATAATAAATCTCGATTCACTTTTATGTAAAACATTTTCTGTAAAAAATAATAAAATTCTGAAAGGGGGGCAGGCAAAGAAAGAACTGGTCTCTGCTTTTCGATTTCTAAAAATGAGTAGAAATTGTGCGCGATTGTAATTAATATTCGATATGTAATGTTATAAAAGATACGTGTAAATGTATTAAAACCCATCAAGATTAGATTGGAATGAACATATAAACAGTACTGTGCAAAAGTTTGAGGCAGGTGTGGAAAAAATTCTGTAAACTAAGAATTATTTCAAAAATATAAATAATAGTTGTTTATTTTTATCAATTTCCAAAATGCAAAGTGAGTGAAATCCAAATCAAATTAATATTTGTTGTTACTGCCCTTTGCCTTCAAAACAGCATCAATTCAGGTATATTTGCACAAAGTCAGGGGTTTTGTAGGATTATAGAGTATGATCAACAATTATACCAAACAGATGCTAATGATCATCAATTTAAAGTCGGTTGAAAAACAGTCATTAAGTGAAAAAGACACAACTGTGTGAGGAACAAACTCTGCTACCAAGCTGAGGTTGTGGAAGTCAGTTTCATGTCAAAGGTCATACATCATGGCAAGACTGGGCACAGCAACAAGACACAAGGTAGTTCTACTGCATCAGCAATGTTTCTCCCAGACGAAGATTTCAAAGCAGACTGGATTTAAAGATGTTCAAGCTCTTGTGAAGAAGCACAAAGAAACGTTGAGGATCGTAGACGCAGTGGTCGGTCAAGGAAACAAACAAGTGCAGCAGATGAAAGACACATCAAGATTATTTCCCTTCGAAATCTGAAGATTTCCAGCCGTGCACGACCTCAGAACTGGCAGAAACCAGTGGGACTCAGGTACACCATCTACTGTTGGCCAGAAGTGTCTTCATGGAAGAGTTGCAAATAAAAAGCCATTCGTCTGACATGGAAAAAAGGCCAAACGATGCAGAAAAATGGCAGCAGGTGCTCTGGACTGATGAATCAAAATTTAAAATACTGTAGCAGAAGTTTGTTCACCGAAGGGCTGGAGAGCGGTAAAATAATCAGCGTCTGCAGGCAACAGTGAAACATGGTGGAGGTTGGAGTTGGAGATTTGTTCAGGATTAATGATTTCCTCAATGCTGAGAAATACAGGCAGATTCTCCCATCATGCAATACCATCAGGGAGGCGTATGATTGGCCCAAAATGTATTCTGCAGCAACGACATCAAGCATACAACCAATGTCATTAAGAAATATCTTAAGAAGAAGAAGAAGTCCTGAAGTGATGGTATGACCCCCACAGAGCCCTGATCTCAACATCATGGAGTCTGTCTGGGATTACATGAAGAGATAGAAAAACATCTACAGAAGATCTGTGGTTAATTCTTCAAGATGTTAGGAACAACCGACCAGCCGAGCTTCTTCAACAACTGTGCAAGTGAACATAGAAGAATTGATGCTGTTTTGAAGGCAAAGGGTGGTCACACCAAATACTGATTTGATTGACATTTCTCTTCTGTTCATTCACTGCATTTTTATGAAAATTGATGAAAATAAACTATTAACACTTCCATCTATCTATCTATTTTGGAGAATTCAGCTAATTCATAAATATTAAGGTTAATAATAACTGTAACATAGAGCTGATGTGTATTATATAAAAGGGGCAGCAAGGCAACTTAAATGTATATAATATAAATGCCAAATGTGGAGGTGGCCTGGCCACAGTTTGGGGATCACTGTTTAATTTAAATGATGTAATCTGGAGGTCTAAAGAAACTTCTCTATAATGTGAATAATGATGATCAAGTTTCTCTGTGAGCCCGCCCCTTTATTTTTGATGGATTCCTGTAAACTGAGTCACAAGTCAACCTTAAAATTCCTCTGTAGTGTAGGACAGTTGATCTGCTTTTTACTACTAACTAAACCATGGAGAGCTGTGGGAAGTTTTTTTATGTCAGGGAACTGAACTCTCCGGGTTTGAATTGAGCCCTTAACTCAAGTGAAGAAGTTAAATAATCTTGGGGTCTTGTTCTCTGGTGAGGGTGGTCGGGAATTGGAGATTGGTGGGCGGATAGTTGCTGCAGGGGTGGTATTGAATTCGCTCTAACGCACTGTTGTGAGTGAGAGAGAGCTGAGCCAAAAGGCAAAGCTCTCTATTTACCGAACAATCTTTTATTAATAATGATCATTATTTGACTTAGTTTGCAAAGAACCTTCTGATCTGAGAGAAACGTGTCGTGTTCGTCACAAACCGACTTTGATCATGTCAGAACATGTCGGTCTCAGAATGGGGGGCAGGGCGGAACTTCCCAGAGAATGGAACTTTTTTTTTTGTTTACTTCCCAAAAGTCCGTCCCGCTCCACACATGGCCGCCGGAAACGCCATAAAAGGAGTGGCGACCGGTTTCTTCCTGGTAGCCACGCCCCCTCGCCCCGTCTGTGTTCCCTCAACCCTCCTCGGGCCTCAGAAGGACCGAGAAGAACGAGCTTGACACAAGTTTTTTATTTCAACTTATTTTTGTAAAGACTTCTCAAGCAACCATGGCTCAGGTGAACACCTGCCTCAAGAGAACCTTCACCATCTTCAACGTTTTATTCGCGGTGAGTGTACATAAGATGGCTGCTGTTATTGAAGTGCGCAGTGAAGACCTGTTGATCTTTGTTTTTTTTACCTGTGAGTCTGTCACTGATCCTCTTCTGAAGTCAAACACTTGTTTCACACGAGTTTTACCATCGGGTTTGAATAACTTTATATAGTCAAATGTTAACATGTGTTTCCAGTTTTAAACGACGTTAATAGGACAACAAATAAATTATTAAAAATGAGTAAAACAAAAAAAAAAAAGGTTAATGAATAAAAAATGACAGTAGTTTAGTGTTAAAATATTAATAACTAAATGTTAAAAGTTTGATCTTCGATAAGATCTAACTTTTTTTTTTAATCTATAGATATAGTTATTTATTTGTATAAGTGCAGAAAGTCCAAAAACTCCCCTAGAATAAAAAAAAAAGAAAAAAAAGCGACCAGGTCCACTTGGATACACACTTTTTTTTTTCCATTGTGTTTTACTTCCGGAAGTATCACAAGTGAAACTATTTCCTACAGTTTGTAAAAGTCCCGTCGGATCAATTTAAACTCATAGCAAATAATAAAGAGTTTCACTTTTCAAGATGTGTGTGTTTATGTGGACAAAAAAGCGCTTCTAACAATAAGATTTCTTGCTACAATACTACAATTTTTATTTTTTGTGATGTTTCTCTGTGCGGCCTTGTGTTATCGTAACTAGGCCAGTAATTACTAAGTAAAATAAGTTAATAGCAGATCGTTTGTTTTAGTTTATGTGGTTTCGCTCAAAATGAAAGGAGATTCTTGTTTGTGTCGTCAACACTTGTACACAAACTTCATATACAAGTGAACCTGATGTCGAAGGAAAGAAATTGTCGTGTTAGTGAAGGTGAACGAACCGAGATAATTCATATAAAACAACATTAAAGAATAAACTGATAACAATCAATTCTATATAAATGTGACAGTTCCTTGCTCACGACTACTGAGCGTGTTGAGAAAAGAAGCCGTAGATTATAACATCCAAGAGAAATGTAGGGCGATAATGTTGGTTAAATAAACATGAGTGACGCACGTCCATGAAATGGATGGGAAGTGGTTAAAAACAGCATTTGTTTATTGACGACAAAGAAAATGTCGGTTCTGTTCAAAATTTTGGGCAAACGTATAAAAAAATATGTGATAATTAAATTGTATTAAAATGGTTATTAAAAATTCAATTTCCATAAACGAGTATAAAAAGACTTCACAGATATATTGATTTTTAAAAAAGCAACATGGCTTCATTGCCAAACATTTATTTTATCAAAATAAGTAGATGCTGTTTTAGCATTTGAAATATTGTAATGTTATGTTGAAATCATTTTTTTTTTACTAGTTTGGAAGTTTACATTTTTTTTTTATTGTGTTTATTTATCTGAAAATGCATTAAAATACAAGAGTTTCTTCTTAACTCTTCAGTGTGATTCTATGTCGCAGAACGACACTAATTACACGCCAATATTCAAGCGCTACAATGTGTTTTTTTTGGGTTTGTCGCAACAGCTGCTCATTAGTGTTGGTTTTATTTCCCAGATTCTCGGCGCCGTCGTGTTCTCCCTCGCCATCCTGGTCCATGTCGTCTCCACAAATAACGAAACCTTCCACGTAAGCATTAGCCGAGGCTCAAACGTCTTCGTTGGAAATTTGTCCAGAATCGTAAAGCGTTCTCTTCCTCCTCCTCCAGCTGGACGGTCGCTATGGCACCCTGATCATCCTGTACCTGGTGGGCGGGGCCACCATGGGCATCGGGTTGTTGGGAGTCTACGGGGTTCTCAGGGAGAAATATGCTGCCATGGTAGTGGTGAGTATCAGCAGATGACATCACACGATCCCGAGCTCACACATGCAATAAATATATATATATAAAATGGTGAAAAGCTGTAAGCAAGACTATGATAAAGTTCAATATAAAAATGTTTGATTACGAAGAATTGTTATTGAGATGTTGAATAACTGAAAGGGAAAATGGAGACTTTACCAGACGTTAATCTCAGATAAAGCCCATCGAAGGACCGGCATTAAAAAAAACCTCGACCTTGTTCGAAGTAGAAAACAGTCGAGTCTCGTTCACTCGAGGTCATCAAAGTCTGTCCTTGTCCACAGTTCCTGGTGTTCATGATCTGCGGGAGTCTGGCGATGCTCCGGATCGGAATCCCTGCCGCCGTCTTGCGTCCTCAGGTGACCTTTCTTCTGACCCGCTGAGCTCAGCGCAGCTGGACGAGGCCAAACTTTGTGTTTGTTAAATGGTTTATTTGAGTGAATAAATCGACATTTTTGTCAACTGCAACAGATGGACGGGATATTGGAGGACACCTTCCGGAAGTTCACGCCTCTCAACAGCGCCTCAGAGGAAGTTCAGGTTATGATGAGCAACCTTCAGTCAACGGTGAGATAATAACCGTACTTTAAACTTACTGTTATTTGTACTTTATCTCTGTATTCTGAATATGAACTTTGATGTGTCGACAGCATCTTTAACCTTGTTAGGAGCATTAATGATGGTTTGTTGTCGTCAGATGCACTGCTGTGGTCTGTTTGGCGCCGACGACTGGAATGACGAGATCCCAGCCTCGTGTCTGTGCGACGAGCACATTGAGGACGATTGCCGTGTGATCGACTACATGGTGAGTTTACCAACAACACTGATGCATTTCAATTAGGTTTGATGTTTAACCTGATTTTAGCTCAATGCGTATGTTCACTGTAAGTATAGTTGTCTTGTGTTAACCCACTTGGCTACATTAGCAGTTAAATTAGCACTTAGCTACATTAGCAGTTAATTTGGCACTTAGCTACATTAGCAGCTAAATTAGCACTTAGCTACATTTGCAGTTAATTTGGCACTTAGCTACATTAGCAGCTAAATTAGCACTTAGCTACATTAGCAGTTAATTTGGGACTTAGCTACATTAGCAGCTAAATTAGCACTTAGCTACATTTGCAGTTAATTTGGCACTTAGCTACATTAGCAGCTAAATTAGCACTTAGCTACATTAGCAGTTAATTTGGGACTTAGCTACATTAGCAGCTAAATTAGCACTTAGCTACATTAGCAGTTAATTTGGCACTTACCTACATTAGCAGCTAAATTAGCACTTAGCTACATTGGCAGTTAAATTGGCACTTAGCTACATTAGCAGTTAAATTGGCACTTAGCTTCATTAGCAGTTAATCAGCACTTGGCTACATTAGCAGCTAAATTGGCACTTGTCTACATTGGCAGCTAATTTAGCGCTTAGCTACATTAGCAGCTAAATTGGGACTTGGCTACATTGGCAGCTAATTTAGCGCTTAGCTACATTAGCAGTTAAATTGGGACTTAGCTACATTAGCAGTTAAATTGGGACTGGGCTACATTGGCAGCTAAATTAGCGCTTAGCTACATTAGCAGTTAATTTGGCACTTGGCTAAATCAGCAGCTAAATTAGTATTTATCTACATTAACCGCTTAATAAGCATTAAGCCATATTAGCAGCTAAATTAGCACTTAGCTACATTAACTGCTCAAGTAGCATTTAGCTACATTAGCAGTTTAATAACTTATTAGCTTTGAACTATAAAATGGAAGAAATGATCAACTGTGTATCGTCTTCTCTTTAGGGCCTGATGAGGAGGACCAGGTCCATCTACAGTCAGGTGAGTTGATTGAAACCAGAGAGCGACGTGTTCTAGTGTCGAGGGTCTTAACCCTCCTGTGGTTCTTAACCCTCCTGTGGTTCTTAACCCTCCTGTGGTTCTTCCTCAGACCTGCCTGCCCTTCATCATGCACTACGCCCTGTTGGGAGTCAACATCGTGCTCGCGGTCTTCTTCACGCTCTGCGCGGTGTTTGTGAGTCAAATTATATTTCATTGCCAGACTGGATACAGTTTAGATGAAGTTAACTTTTAGTAGCAAATCAAGCTACGTGATGTTTTTAGATTTAAAGGCTTATTCGTTTACGCAATTTTGCGTTATTCTACATTGAAAGCGCATCGATGTACTTAGCCGTTAAACAAAGGGATGTTTTAAGCTTGTTATGCATCAGTTTGTACGTCGGCATTGTAAGTAATGCCTTCCGCAAGATTATCTAAGCTATGCTAGCACGATGTAGCGGTTTTGTAAACTACATTCAGCGGATCATTGTCAAACTTTTTTTGCTTTTCAGTGGATAATTCACATCTTTCCTTATGAAAATTGTTGCTAGACTTTTGTCATTCAAGTGAGATTGTATAGCATTTATGCTAGCACTTTTTATTATTGCACTTACTGCTACCAGTGCACGGTTTCACTGCTCAAATCTAATGAATGTTCATTCACGCTATAAAATGTTTTGCTAGCTTGTGCGCGTTAGCCTAATGAGATATGTGTCACTTTTTCACTGACGTAGCATCGATAGCTTTAGCGATGGCAACACAATTGGCTGATCTCTTGACCCGCTCCTGCTCCACAGCTGCTGGGACTGGTTCTGTCCGCGCTCATCGTCCACCAGATGCGCTTCAGCAAGACGACGCCCAGCATGCAGATGAGCGTGCCGGCCATCTTCGCCCAGATGCCGCCCAAATACGAGGAGCTGAAGAACCCGCCCTGCTACTGAACCTCCCTCCATAGGAGTTCTTGGAGCTAGATTTGTTCACTCGCGTCTGCAGCAGCTTCTGACGCACGTTCCTTGAAGTCTCTGAATACTTCTCAGATAAGATTCTCCAGCTGAACACATGCCTTACAATAATATCACTTTTGGTCTTTTCATTGCTTCGCAAGACACGATTCATTTTGAATGTATCGAGGTTTGTTTTTTTTTTTCATTTTATCCACGGCACTTCTTGAAGGTCAAACCTGTGGTAAAAACTTTGTGTTTCCTTGTCGAATTCAATAAAACCTCTTGGACTCGAATGTCGTGACTGGATTCATTTACTCTTGTTTTGTTGTAAATTCTTCTTTTTTTTTCCAGCAAACATTCTTTATGTTTTAAGGAAATGGTTTAACTTTTATAGACACGCTAAAGAAACAAAGTTAGTGAGTAGAACTGAAAGATAAACGTGTTGCATTCAAAGACACGAATCTCAACCAACCATACTTTTCTTAACGCCTCATTTACAAACGCAACACAAAGATGCTTCTGTATATCAGGTGATACTACGTTTACCGCTTTGATAATCACAGCAAATGATTAGACTTTCATCCGTTCAGTCAGTTTAATTTTTCTTATTTTACCCCCAAATTGTTACAATTTACACTTTCAATTTAGCATATTTTTTTACGATTTTTTTTATTTTAAATCTAAGTTGTCTCTTGTTTTGTAATGTTTGTGTAACTAAACATTCCTAGTCATATTTGGAACGTGTGGCTTTTGACCGTTTTGTGAAATTTGAATACAAATCCTATTGTAAAAAAATGTTCATTTAAAATTGACCTTTTTGTGCAACATAATAAAATGTCAAATTTAAGCCCATTCAACTTGCATTTCTTTTAACTCATGTTGAACATATTTTACCAAAACCCTGATTATAACCATCAAGTATTTAATAATTTCCCAAAACTTAAACTGTTAAATATCACTTTCAATCTCATTAAGGGTAAGTTTAACATTTACGTTTCCTGTATATATAATACCTGACATACAAATCTGAGTAATACTTTCATTATATGATGTATAGCAACAATAACTTATTTTTGTCCGTGGTATATTCGAGGTTCTGTTTATTTATACTGTAATACAAAGGATTATGCGATATGTTTAAAAAAAAAACATGATGTTTAACTATGAATCCCTGAAACTCAAAACTGTTTAAGTTACCTAGAAAATATAGATATTAAGTTGCGGTTCCACACAGAGGCCGATAGGGGTCAGTGTTCCTGCAAAAACCCAGAAAATTATTAAATTATTGCGATTTGATGCTTTGTTTAATGTTCATGTTAGTCCACGACAGATACTCCCTCCGTGTATTAAAATACAGACACGTAAAATGTAAGAAGAAAGTTGCAAATGTTTGCTTCACGTCACACATTTACTTATTTATTCCTGGATTATAGTAACGTTCATATTCCATATTGAGTTAGCATGAAGCTAAAACAACCACTTATGTGTAACATATAACATCACAAAAAAAAGTTGCTGTAAAAAAATTATAAAATTAAACGTGTCAAAATGACTCTCTGGCGCCACCGTGCGGAAGAATGTAGGTTTGTACCGAGAGAATCAAGTCTGATCAGTCTTGTGTGTCGTTTGTTCACTTCTATTGTGTTTTGGAATGTTTTCTATTGTTTGATCTGGAAACTATTCTTCAACTGTGGACTGCAGTCTCACGGAAGTTTGGAGAAACTATTGTTGAGCAAATCCTTGATCCTATGGTGGATCAACATGAAGTATTATGATGCTCGTTGCTTTATCGCGTCATTGGAATCCTGGTCTACGACGCCAACAGACAGGAGTGCTGACATCAGCTTTGTGGTGAAGGTCAAAGTTCGTTTACAGGAAAAAAAAAAAAAGACACCCTTGTGTGAAGCCTGTTTCTGTTGGAAATCATTATAATTGTTATAGTTCCATTACAAAACACAGACCTTTTATAAAACGACATTGTTAAAAACGCACTCCTGTGAGCAACATGCTTGGAGCTTCAGAAGTCCAGCGAGAGATGGTATCGTGTTTATTTCTCCTTGATTCAATACACGCAGAAAAACCGTCGCAGACGAGGAGAACCGGAGCGAGGAAGGTTAATGGAGGCCAGAGAAGGCAGAGCGATGAAGACACGACACACGTCCACCACGGTCATGTCAATATAACTTATTAAATAATCATAGTCGAGCTCTTTTATTAACAACCTTTGAAAGCATTTACAAAGATGGGACATGCACGTGGTTATTGACCCTGTGGGTCGTATACGTGTGTGTGTGTGTGTGTGTGTGTGTGTGTGTGTGTGTTAGCGAACCAAACAACCCAGATGACAGCATTAGAGAAAACAATCGTTAAAAGCAGCTCATTAAAGTGTGTGGACGCACTGAGAATTTGGCATTAAAAGTGGACTTTACTGATAATGGGCCTCATTAGCAGGAGGAAATAACCTGCTCTTTGTCATCAGATCACTGTGTGTCTGCGAGGATCAACAGTTCATTATATTGCACTTATTGTGGTTTATGAGGCTGACATTTTGGAAACGCTTTGTTGCCTTTAATAAGCACGTTTCTAACTAATGAAGATCAAAAACTAGCTAAATCGGCTCCACATTAATGATTCCACGACATGTGTACACATCCATGTGTGTTCGACCTAATTGAGTGTTTGTTTTTGTTTTTTTTACCCTTAAAACCCAGAAGTCACAAATCCTCTCAAGACCCACTCGTTGGAAGTGTAAAGTGCTGCAACCTGAAGACATGATCACCTCTTTGAAAGTAGTTACTGGTGCGTCTTCTGGTTCAGGCTTGTAGTTTAGAAAGATGATGATTACTGACAGGAACAGATCTGCACACACGCAACATTGGAGTTCAACTGACGGGATTGACAACATGAACACTGGTGTGTGTGTGTGTGTGTGTGTGTGTGAGCGTGTGTGCGTGTGTGCGTGCATGTGTGTGCGCATGTGTGCGCTCGTTCTAGCCGGACGAGCAGCAGCCTCCCGCCGCTGCAGCTTGTGGTTCGTCGTCGACGATCTGTACGCCTCGCCTGCTGGATGCTGATTGGCTGGCTCCGTTGCCCTTCAACCTCTCGTCGGCCTGTGCGTTCTCCATCATTCCTGCGACAGCCAGAAGTCGCAGAAGTTGTTGTTCCAGTCGACATAAAACACACACGAGTAAACAACGGTGACCGGCGAGTCGTTGGTTTTAGTCTTGCTCAAAACATCGGCACACACTCCCACGTTGGTACAGAAAAGCTCAAGTATGTGATGCACGGCTGACGTCTCTATAACGTGGAACAGGTTCATAAATCTGATAAACTACTGGGCAGCACAATTTAATTTATTAATATAATATAATTTATTTAAACAATTTCCCGAAGGAGACCTCCTGAGGGATCAATAAAGTTCTACCTAACAGAGAGAAGTTTTTTTTTCTATAATTTTTTAATTATATTGATTATTCAAGGTCTATTTTTTAAGGTGTTTCAATGAAAAACATACATTGTTAGAAAAATACACTTGTGCCTCCCTTTCCAAAAAAAGAAAAAGCCTCCAAAACAGTGAAAATAAGTTAAAATAAATAAATAAACAAGTCCAGGTCTCTCAGTGTTAGAGTAAATTATACTATTTATGCACTTGTCATTTTATTTTTGCCACACTTTGAACACAGCTCCGTGAAAACGTGTCCATATTGCAAAAAAAAGAAGAATAAACACTGAAAACCCATGTTGTAAGGTTTCAGTTGAGCGGACACAGGAGGGCGCTGACGGTCTTGATCAGTTTCAGCTACTCATGGGTTCTTAGATCATCATCCCTGTCCCTCTGACACTTACACAAGAGTTTTCTTTCTTCAATGAGTCCCTTTTCTTTCATTTTTTTTTAAACTTCTGAAGCTAAAAAAAAGGTAAAATTTTAAGCCTTTGAACGAACAAACGATTTGTCTTTAACCCTTTAACGCCTACAATTACATCCAGGTGGTCTGGGTTTACTTTCCTGCTCTAAATACACATTTGGTGTCATGTTTACGCTTCTATTTACAAAGTCCGAGTTCTAAAATTATATTCATAATAACATCTTAACAAAAAAACTGATTTTATTAGAAACGTTCAGTCCTTAAAACATTTGCTGAAATTGATATTGTTTTATGCAGGTTTTAAATAAAACCCTTTTTTCCAACTAACGTTCTAACTCTAACTGAAACTGAATGTCCAAACATTTTTCCAAACGCTCTCTTAGTCTCACTTCTAAATGAACTCATCACTGAATTCCACTCTGAAGCCTGTGCAGGTGAATCTGCTCTGTGTTTGGATGGATTCACACTTGCACTCAAATTATGGTGGGAGTTGCTGGGTTCAGTGGTCGGAAATTTGTAGCATTTAAAGTTTGTATTTAACTGCCACAACGATGGTCTTAAAAGTGCAAAACTCACTACATTGTAGCTCGTCACGGCTGTAAAGTACAGCTAACTGCAGCACCACAGCAGCACCTCCTGGAAACAGGACGGGGCCCCTTTAAGTGGAGTGTGTGTTGAAAGATCTTACTTTTGCAGAGATCCAGGAAGAGCTCCTCGATGCCTTTGTTTAACTTGGCTGAAGTGTGGTAGTGTTTGGCCCCCACTGACTCCGCATAACTGCATCACAATCACACGCAGAAGGTCAAGGACCGGAGCCAGAAGAACTCTCCGGAAGTCCACTCGACGAGCGACTAACTCACCTCTCGGCTTCTTCCACTGAAACATGCCTGTCTTTGTCCAGGTCTATTTTGTTACCTGGGAGATGAAAGGCAATTCAAGACATTAGTCATCCACAAAAATCTACTTTTTTTCTGTTTAAAATGCTGTTTAATGTTTTATATGATTTCAGAAACGATCTCAAATATTCCCCGTTCACCGTGAACCACTGTCCCGAACAACAAGCTCATGTGCCTAAATTACAAACTATTTTCAAAGGTCTTGGGCTGCTACTCCACGAACGTCTTCAAAAGATTTGGTGACATCAGTATAATCCAGTTAAAGGCTTCAAAAAGTCCCTTTATGATGCTTTGATGCTGCCGTCATGATCCGCACGAACATCACAGCGAGCTTCTGATCAGAGCCCAGTTATCTTTCCTTCTACTGGGATCACCTCACAACCAACCGGGTCACAAGCGTCTGGACGGGACTGGGCTGCAGAACCCAGTGGTGGGGATCTGTGATCCATGTCTCTCTTCAGAGACCCAAGTACATACTGAACCTTTTATTCTAACAGATCTTTCTTTCAGTATTTAACTATTTTTTTATTTATACAAATCTGATATTTAGACGGGATAACAGACAAAGTTTCCAGTTTCATGTTTACATCATTAGTAATATGTTACAAATTAATGCACAAGTTAACATTTAAGGGTAACAACAAGCTTCCACTTCTGTCTTTCGAACACTAGTCAGAAGTTTGCAAGAAGAAGAGCGAAGAAAATGTGGTCGAGAGAAATTAAGAAAGTCGTAAAAGGATTAAATAAAATGGAAGGACAACCAGTACTGTTGGCAGCTCCATGGTATCATAGGACTGTTTTATAACTAGAGTTCCATGACAAATATTAGGCTTGCATGGATACACACACACACACACACACACACACACATATATATATATATACGTGTGTATATATATACACACACAGACACTTAACCTGTGTGGGTTTGTTTTTTCGATCAACCAATTAATAAAACAGATCAATCAATTATTGAAAATAAGAAGTAGGCAAATATGTTTCTATTATGAACTAATGTTTAACTGATAACCACATGAAAGCCAGGTTTTGCTTGTGTAATTATTTCTTGGCAATAATAAAATGTTGTACATTTCCCTTAAAAATATTTCTTAAACCAAAGTTATTCAGCTCTTCAGGCAAGAACTTACCTACTATACATAAACAGATCTCGTTTCCCAACATTTTCCTCAGTTCTTTGACCCAGTTCTTCACCTGGAACACAACAAACAGACAGATTACTCTCAGACACACATCTGCCACATCAGAAGAAATGAAAACACTTTGAACAAGCTAATAATAGAATTATTATTTCCCTAAAAATAACTGGCTCGTTTTAGTCTATTTTTAAAGTATCATCTCAAATAGCAAGTAGTATACAAATGGAGTGATCATCCAACTAGAAATGATGAATAGAATAGTTTTAGATAGATGGATCGCTAAACTTTTATTAATCCCTCTGGAGAGGTCTTTCAGGAAATTAGGTTTCATCAAGTCTTCCCAGTTTGCCAGAGGACTGCTGACCTTCTGGAAGGAGTCCTCGTCTGTGACGTCGTAGACTAGCACGGCTCCATTAGAGTCTCTGTAGTAGATCGGACCTAAAGCGTGGAAGCGCTCCTGACCCGCCGTGTCCTGCAGACAGAGCAGGCAAACGTTAGCAAGGATGTCAGGTTGATGCTACTGTCGAGGAAGAACTTACCCAGATGGCAAGATTCACTCTCTTCCCTGTGATGTTGAGCTTTTTTGTGAGGAAGGATGCCTGCAGAAAACAGACAAATTAAGTACTTTCTCTTAAACCTGCATGTTGTCCACCACAGAATAAGCATCAGATCTTAAAGCAGTAGTTACAACAACAATTATTTTACAATCCTAAATTTCATTTGAACATTCCTGAACTCTTCTCCACAATATAAACAATATACGAATAAGAAGTGTAGTTTGAGATGCAGTGCTCTCTCACGACACAGTACTTATCAAGGTCTCTGGATCCAGAAGGTAATCCAGGATAAAACAAATAAGTAAGTAAGTAATTTATTTATATTTATAGAGCACTCTTCCAGACCAGGGTCACAAAGTGCTTGAACAATCAAAACAAACAATTAGGTTATGTTTCACCAGACCACCAATGACCAACAATAATAATGTTGGCACTGTAGGATTTGACAAAAAAAAACTGCTAGTTCCAATCCCACATGACGAAGAGGGAGTCTAGAATCTTCCAAAGATCGTTATTTAAATTCTGCATTGTTTACCGTGTCAAACATTTACATACATTCAACAACTTTGATGGACGAACAAGTTATACAACCACGACAATGAGGCAAATGTCTACTTGACATTCAGCTCCTATGTATGACTCAAAGGCAGAGACGATTAGATCTTTTATTCTAACCAGATTCTGAAAAACCAACAACTTCAACAACGCCAAGACCAACTCATACGTCTTCAAACTCACAGTCATTATGGAGAAATTAAGTTTCACCTCAAGGAAGAATGTGCTTCTATCATGTTGATCTGGCGAATCAGTGGGTTATTGATTGATTAACCACATTATAGTCACGTTAAAAAACCTACCAGAGAAATATACACCAACACAATTTGTTTCACTTCAGAGGCCACAAAGAAAACACAAAAAATAATAATAATAATATTTAAAATCTATGTTCGCCACGATGGATGTCCACGCAGTGTATCGAACACACATCCCTACGAAACAGCATGACCGCAGCATAATCAAAAAATGTATCGAACATTAAATAAATAAGGAAACAGTGAAGTAGCTCCAGCCATCTGTTAGTTTGAATGGTGACAAAAACAGAAACACTTTTGACCGACTACTCAGACTTTAACATACTACATTTCTTCGGCGAATAATACACGGTTTTAATCTGTTCTCCTGGCTCTTCCCATCCACCTCAATTTAGACGGCCCTGACCTTTATCACTGCCAACCGACATCAAGATAAGAATTTGGCATAAGGTGTTCCAGATGAAAATAAGCAAATACATTTTCAGAATAATTTAAGAAACATGCACATCAAAGCCCTCAACTCGGTTGTCACTTAGAAGGCACATATAAACCCTTCATTCTTACAATTGCATACATATTTACTTGACATTTAAAACACACCATGTGTCCAACTCAACTTTTCACGGCAAATAAATTACACAAATTTATCTTTTGTCTAGTTGTTTCGGTCATGATAAGATTTTCATTTGCCGTGGCTAATCTATTAATCGATTTGATGGTTGTAGTCAGTAGAAAGATCACGTGCTAAAGTACTTTGTCTGGACTAAATGCTCAAGGTCTTCATTGTTGAAAACTCCGTCAGAAGAAATCCTTGTGAAAATGTGAACTTTGACCTATAGTTGAGGGTATAAACATTCTTGGAAAATCTCAATGAGAGGCAAAAATGTAAAGCCAGAGTCAGGTATGCAACATGCACGGCCACTGATGGTGAAAGAAATGATTAGAACCATATATTGTTTGAGGTGATCTGATGCCAACGTCAAGGAATGTTTATCACAAATCTGAAATGACTGAATGAATCAACAGAACTCAATAGTGTCTCAACATCAGCTCGAAAGCATATAAAAAAGACAAATAAACGACTGATTTTGTGCTTAGCATCGTCAAACACAAGCCAACAGAAACAGATTGATAGTGTGACAGCTGCTCGAGCAGTGAGCATTTATTGCCACTTGAAACAGATCACCAATATCTGTTTTAGAATTATTTCCAATCGGGACAAAAATCCAAGAGAGAAAGATCCAAAACAACCAATAAAACATATCCACATCAACTTAAGAGGCTTGCTTAATGCAATTACAATTAGTAGACAGTAAAACCAGAGGACACAACAGACTTGTGATCAGAATCATTTAGATTTGTTTGCAAGACACAGTCTTGTGAGCACATGTGACTCGCTTCAACATGAACACCGAGTTTCAAATTTTATATTTATTGGCCCAGATACTGTTTTCTGCAAGACACAGCGAGAGGCTTCAATGCCTTGTTTCAAATAGCCGTGAAAGTATTTGAATTAGCGTTTCTTAAATTAAAGCGATCACAAGTAAGGAAGGTGTCATTTTCACTGGTGTTGATTTGTCTATTTATACAGCATCATTTTTTTTTAATCAAAGGCTTTTCATGAATTATACATGGTGCCAAGTTTCAATGAGATACTTTTTGTGTGTGCGAGCAAACACAATTAACAACAGTCAAGAGAAAAATTATATTAACTTTTTTAATGAATAATCCAAACAGTTTTCGTGCTCATACAAGCGACTATTTCTTATGTATCATATTCAATTTTCAAATGCCTGCATTTAATTTAACTCTTGAAAGAAGTCCAACACAGTGATGGCAGTAGTCGTTGAATAAAAGAATGTGTATGTTTCATGGCGTAACGATGGAGGAATACTCCATGTGTGAGTTACATCTTCTCTCATGTGACTGGACTTAAATCCTGTACGAGTCAGTCATCCATGCTTGCATCATTTCCCCCGTGATTGAAATAGTTGGGACGTTATATAAAAAATGAACTGGAAACTCTGGTCTCAAATAGGAATTTGATCGGAAAAATAAGGGAATCGCTGAAAACCACCTGCTTTTCTTTAGTTTTCCTCTTGAAAGCTTGAGAGTCTCTAAGATTGAAATGTTAAACTAAATAACCTTCTGAGATTAAACTAATCCATAAATTTAGCAAGCATGGCCTTTTTCAACTAGTCTTTGGGGTCTCCTGGGATTCATTAAAATATGAAAACAAGTGATGTTTTTCCATAACCCTTGGAGTCACCGTTAAATAACATGAACTGCAGGGCAGAAAAAATAAATAAGATTATTAAGATTATCTAACTGTGGGAGTTTCATGGCATTCAAAGTTCATTTAGTTAATGGTTATCTGGGTTATTTTGTTTTTTTAAATATTTTTTTTAACTTTAATTTATATTTATTGTAAAACATTGACTGGAATTAGTCTGTACTTCTCTTGAAAAGTTAAAAGTTGTTGAAAGAGCTTGTGAAAATAAAAGTTTTGAAACACAGTCATCAGACCTACCCTACATGAATACCATTTACTTTCTTTTATACAACTTCCCATTTATAAGGAAATGCATGCATCTTAAATACAGTCAAAAGGCAAAGCTGTGCAATTTCAAAATGGCCTGCCTGACAAAAACAGTGATTTATAGATGATCTAATATAAGGAAGTAGTAGAGAGTGCACCTGGACATGCATACTAGTAAATGAAAGTGAATAAATGAAAGTGAATAAACAGATGAGGCAGTACTTCCAGTTAAATTCCAATCCAGTCAATTTAGACAGTTGTCAAAACACATTTTTAGTGAAATAATGACATTTTCTTTCACCTTAAAAGTGAGATTTATTCAATCTGGATTAGATGAGGGACAGGTGGTTCTACTACATATGAAATACCATGCATCGAATGAATCCACAGACAGCTGTGATTCATGTGTGTTAACTTAAACACAGACTTATGCTCAGATATATATATGATCCATGTCTAACCCTTGAATAACTTTATATAAAAAAAAATAAATCCACAATGACAGTCTTCATTTTAAATGATTCAACTCCACTTTTGAATTTAACAAATGCTAGTTACTGAATTAATACTTATAAATTCTCGTTAACGAATGTTTTTGACTGAAAAATATAAATCAAATATTTTCACTTAAACGCATAGTTGTCAAGTTGGACGCTCGTTTTTCACATCCGACGCTCCCACGATGAGCCACGGTCTAAATTCCCACCATGCTTAACATTGTCACGTCCCCGCGAACCCCGCTCCCCCGCGACGATTCGCCTCACGAATCCAGCGTCCAGGAGGGGGGGCCATTGAAGTGACAGCGCCGCGGTCTCACAGCAAAGATGGTTCTGGATCTTTTCTCACCTGTAGAGTCGTGATGTGTTTGTCGTTGAATTTGTTCTCGCAGTATCTCAGCACCAGCGACGTCTTCCCCACGCAGCCCTCGCCCAGCAGCACCACCTTGAACGAGTAGGTTCTGCCGCTGCCCGTCCCCGCGGCGGACATCTCTGCGCCTGCTGTGGCGGTGAAGCCGGTCCAAACCGGTGTGTTCTCCCCGTCGAGGCGCGCGCGGCTACAGCTAAAACCCCTTCAGAAGCGACGCGCTGCGCAGCTTCACATCAGCTTCCTGCTTCCTGCTGCTTTTTCACGACGGAGACGCTTCGACAGCTTCGGTGAATTAGAGAATTATCATCGCCCGGCGGCGGCCGTGGAGCCGGAGAGAAGCTTCGGGAAAAAAGCGAGACGAATCTGTAGCTAAAGTGATGAGAATCTCTGCAATTTCACCAACTAATGGCGTCTCGTTCAGCTAGTTACCAACTAGCCACCAGCGGCAAAGATCCTCTATACGGAACAAGATGCTGCTACTTTTCTTGTCAAACATTTCCGGTGTCGCTTTGTAACATGCGAATTCATTCTCACTAGATGACCCTAGCTTGACCTTTTTTTCTATATAATAAAACTATTCGTGTTTGCCGCGGAAGTATGTACCTGGAAACTGTAACTCCAAAATAAAAAAATAAAAAAATGTCCTGGTTTGAAACCACAGTAATACGACACAGTGAGATCTCTTGTTCCTCGCACACTCTCTGACGTGTCACATGACCAGAGTTGGGGTCGCCTGTCACACTGAAGTTTCTGGTGTTGCCTCATCGCCACCATCAACATCACGCCACTACATGTCAACAACACCTTATTTATCCATGTGCTTCATAGCTATTTTAACACATTACAATTCCACAGTCCACAGATATTGTTCGGATTTTTTAAGGAAACACCCCTTCAACGTTTAAAAAAAAATAGGAGACAAACATAAACAAAGTTGACACAGTGAGAAATGGAAATGACGTGCGAGCTTTATGACCTTCCATTAAATCAATTTACTTCCCTAATCCGTCCTTGTCGTTTTAAGTCTTTATTTATGTGTTGAGCTTTAATCCTGACGTCATACTCGCAGTGATCAAAGCTTAAAGGTCGTTTCATTATTCACAGTATTAACTTTCACCAACATGTCATAAGATCATGTACTTTTACACTTCATTTATGAACAAGAGCCAACGAAAAACACTTGGAATTGTGTATTGTATTATATTTATACAAGTTGGATCAACATTGCGAAATGTTTTTTTTCCTTTTTTTCTCAATTATAGACTTTTGTCAAAATACCTATTTTTTACGTATAATTATCCTCAGTGCTCGACTGTCAGATTTATAAATGAAAATAACTTTGATTATTAAACATGTTTTGTTTGAGCCATCCCTGAATGTTTGAGTCGTAACAACGTAGTTGCAGTACTTGGAAACAACTGCTAGAGGTCAGCTTGTGAACTGAAAATGAAGCAGTGCGAGGTTACATCTGTTTGAAAATGTCTTTTTAGATTTCATTTTTCTTAAATACCGAAACAATAGCAGACTCGTTTACTGAATCGTGTTATTTAATTGTAATATGGATGTATTATCTTATGATTCGCATGTAAACTTTTTTTTTAAATTATTTAATAGATTATTTCCCCCACATATAATGTATAAGATTGTTCTTGTGTTGGTGTAACCCTGGCACAACAGAAATAAGTGTCAAAACCACAGGAATAAGTAGTTAAATGTGACATGGAAAGATAGATTTAAATATATTGAGGATTACATCAAGAGAATGTATAAAATACACTGGAATGTGTTTAAATTTCGTTATTATTATTAATTAATTGAAAGTGTTTTTACTTTTTCTTCCCAAGCCTGCATCTAATGCACATGCATCAAGCTTAAGGCCCTGGGGCCAAATGATGTCTGACAAGTCTCTTGATGTGGCCGACACACTCAAATTGACTTGTGGTGAGCAAAAGACATAAAATAAACCAGTTTCATTAGCAACACACATGCTATATGTCTCTCCAAAATTAAAGTTATACGAACAAGGTTTAATTAAAAAAAAGAGCTTTTTACAAAATAATTAGTTTGGTCTAAAACTTTTAATTTTTGTACAACTTGATGAGAATGGTTCTTGTTGCATCATGACCTCACAGCGGTCGGCCTGATAACCCTCATATCTCACCTTTACTAGACTCCCTCTTCCCTCGCAGGAAGGAGTGAAGCCTGTGGTCAGTGGATCATTAACAGATCAGCAAAAAGAGAGTCTTGGTGTCAGCTATGCAAAAGAAAAAACACCAAAAAAAACAAACAGTAAACATGTATGTCATGGATTCCTTTTGTATTTCCTCATATTTATATTTGAAAATTCACTGTGACATACATCAGAATCAGAAAACCTTTTTTTTTTAACAAAACAAAGGAATTTCTTGTGGTGACATTACAGAATATAAAAATAAAATAACAATCATGAAATAAAATGAGATTGATATAATTAAGTACAATAGTATACAATTCATTAAAATAAAATGGACATTACAATAGCATGACATGAATAAAGAATGAATACCCAATGAATTACGAATTAAATACATATATATTCATATATAAGTTGCACTTTCATACTTTTTTTTTTAGTTTAAAAACTTGTAGTTTAATCTGGATTTAGAGAATTTTGAAGGTTTTGTAATTCTCTTGTATGGCTTCTAACCGCTGCTCGTGTCTGAACTGGCAAAAACTTGGGTTTATAAAATAAATCATGCGATCTATTTAAATTCTTATTAAATCCTCATTAAAATAAATTTTCTTGTGACTGCGGTGACAAAATGTGTTGATGTTTTCAATAAAAGAACAACAACCTGGTTTTAGAATACATTTAAAGACCCTGTATTTCTGCTTTGTGTAGTGTGTAGTGTGACACCACTGGTTATAACTCAATTATTCAAGCATGGAATTGGAATCATAGTAATGAATTGAATCATATCCAAGATGCCTTTAAACATAATCGACTTAATACTCAGTTCAACTTTGGGGTCATTCATTCTGTCAAGATATTTATATATATACACATATATTCAAATCAATATCGGGAGGAAAAAAAAACGACCATTCTAAGATTTTTACTTTGTATGGGTGAGTGAGTGAGTGAGTGAGTGAGTGAGTGAGTGAGTGAGAGAGAATATAAATGGGCTTGTAGTAAGTGGATGGCGTCGCACATACTTTTCTCAAACACCGTGCACACTGAACCTCTCCTGACGCGCACACGTTGACAGAGGGAAGTTTCTCAGGTGAACTCTGGTTCTGAGGGAAGCTGCACGTCCCGCGCGACACATGCGGGTGTTTGGAACTTTATTGGCGGCTCTCGCGCTCCTCTCGGCCGCGCGCAGCAGCAGCAGCAGCTCCGTGGAGATGCAACAAGTGCCCGGAGAAGGTGCTCCTCGCCCCGGGCTCAGGAGCTCCGCGCTGCCCGGGACTGTGACGGAGTCTGCGGCCGGAGGCTCCAGGGACGCAGGAGCGGCTCTCAGCGGCTGCACGGACCGCTGTCGCTGCGAGCTGGACGGGCAGCTGCAGCGGGTGGACTGCTCGGACCTGGGACTCCGGGACATCCCGAGCAATCTGAGCGTCTTCACTTCTTACCTGTGAGTCTGAAAAAAAAAAAACACTTTTGCAAGTTTATTTATCCCGGGAATGGAGTAATTGAGTGCGTGCAGGAGTGCGCATGCGTACATCGTGAGAAGCGGAGCACCTGTTGCACATGTTTACTCTCGTAGTTACTACACGCGTGTAAACTGTATGGTAAAAGAGTCACGTGGGGAAAAACCCGTCCTAAATTCGCTTAAATGTTATATAAATACACACAATTTAAATGTATACAACTTGATATGAGACATAATGCACAGATCTTTCAAAACATATGTATTCTGTTTATAATATTTCCTCCATGTATGAAATAAACAACAAGTTTCTATTTTGATTTAATAAAATTAGGATTCTGAATCGTCAAAATATACAAAGATAGAAAGTGTTACGAGTTGGAAAATTTCACCTCATAATGAATAAAAAATAAGGATGGCATTTTTATCAACTCACTAAGCTAGCAAGTGTAGTATACAGTTTAAAATGTCCTAACTATAATTTTAACATTTTGTGTTACATAGATGATCTTAACGTATCCAAAAATAGAAATAAATTGTATCAGATTTGTGTGGAAAATTGAGATCTCACCAAACTGACTGCTTTAGACCTTGGCTCCTGCTGGAGTATTAGGGATGTCATCACTGATATAAACATTCTCTTTATTCAAGACAAAACATGTCGGTTTAACAGGGTGGTTTGTGTAGTAAAGTCTGAATGCCATCATTTTAACAAGTAATGAAAATTTGGTTGCAAATTAGAATTTGGAATTTCTATCCAAGACTTCCTGGACCTGCAGACCTCGTCTGGGTTCTTGGTGAAAATAGAAAGTGTAGATACTTATAATTAGTTTGAAACATTCATTACGTAATTCACAACACCTTAAATAACACTGAGAGATCATGACATGGATCAGGACACAAAGTGCATTATGTAGAATGACAAAGAGGGAAATGAAGGGGTGACATATAATCCAGACTCCCGATTAAGTTATGTTTCACAACAGCCATGTCAATCAAGAAGCATGTGAGGTTGTTAAGGGCATGTATAAGGACAGACTGAAGGAAATGTGTTTGTATCCTCACATGTCTCCTCAGCCAAAAAATCAAAGTACATCATTGCATTTTTGAGAGGGATTAGTTTTGTATTCTTAATGTGAAAAAAGTTATAGTATCACCTTTTTTTTTGCCAAATATCTGACCTTCAAACTATTTCAGTGAAAACATTTGATTAAAATTCTTATCAAAGCTTTTCAACATACATATGATCAAAACATTCTTTCGTCCACAAAATGTTCATTTTCATCAAGACACCCGCCCTTCATTAATGTGTAGTGATGTAAGTATTTGTCATACAATATGTTGCTCCTAAGCTTTGGAACAATCTTCCTCTCTCTTTGCGCTTGATGGAGTCTACTGACTCCTTTAAGAAACATCTTAAGACGTTTCTATTTTCTGGAACTCCTGTTGTGTTATCAGTTTTAAAATATATACTTTATTGAATATTATTTTGATGGTTTAAGCGCTTTTTGACCCTGGTCTGGAAAAGCACTATACAAATAAAAATTACTTACTTACTTACAATATAAAAGGATAAGGTTCGTTTTTTTTAACATTGCAGATGTCGGCATCCATTCAGTCTAGAACCTGGTAATGAATCCCTGAAAACAGGTTCAGGCAAATAAATGGAAAAGTTGTTTGTAAAGAAAGTGCTGTCACGTTAGAATTAGATCCTCGTCTTCTACTTAAATTATATTCAAAGATGTAATCATCACATCAGTGTATGTTTACATCCAAAACACAATGTTAGCCTTTCAAAGGATGAACAACAACAACCAGATACAAATGTAAACTGCACCTGTTCTTTCTTACTTTGTTGTTCTCTGGTGTCAAACTCAGCTTGTCAACTTTAAACTGTTTTTTTATGTGGTCGAACAACGCTTTAAATTCATAATACTAGCTTGAAGTCTAATCTAACATAAAATACTTGATTAAGTTAAATAGGGTAACAAATACATATTTGTTTTCAAGAATGTATTGTGTGTTAATAGTTGTGTGGAAGAAGTTTTATTTTTCCTTTTTGTAGTTATCTGGTAATAGACTGCACAATAAAATAAATACATTTTCTTTTTTTAAAGCCAACAACTTGTGTATTTTAACATTTTCATAATAATAACAATAATAATAGTAATTGTTTTTATTTTCTATCTTTTGTTTTACAACACATTGGTTCAAGGATGAAACTACCAACCTTTTAAGCTTAGAAAAAGCTAATGGTTAAATCACCTAGACATAAATAATCGCTCATTTTTCAAGAGAAAGTGATGTTTGTGGCGATAATAATCCTAGTGCACACAGGTTTGAGAATGAAGACGCAAATCCTGTGGTTAACCTAGTTCTATTGGGAAACGTGTACACTTCTCTTTGAAAAAAAGTCAACTTAAAAAGAAAAATAGTGAAGTTGCATCAATATTATTAAATACATTGCTTTTGTTTATCTTGTAATAACTAAAAAATGATAAGCCATTCATATTAAAACCAGTCCTGGTTTCGAGATTCAAGATTTTTCTTATTGTCACTAACAACATTTAAGAATGCACGATAGCGAAATAAAATAGTTAATAAAACACACATTTATTACATGAAGTGGCAGTGTAAAACAAGTTGGTTAGTACACAAATAACTGTGCACCAAAAAATACGATTCATGATAAAATTAATAAGAAGTAGCACTAAGCTCCTCATCGGGGAAAAAAGCAGAAACGTAAACACATTTAAATCAACTTTCTTAAAGCAGAAATCTACATAGAGCCAGACTTGTTAAATCAATAACTCACCATTTAGTTTGGGAAAAGAAAAGTTTGGAAGCAAATAGACTGAAACATGAATATTATATTGTGGTTTTTATCATTTCTATTTCTTGATTCGGGGCCAGAATATTTTCATTATATCCCATTTTTTGTCGAAGACAACATTTAAAGTCACTTTTCTAAAACATAATTTAACAGAGATAAAAGTTGTGTTGCCTCCATTTCCTCTCTAAAAGCTGCCTGGAGCCAAAACTCATATTCTCTTCTGGTTAATGTTTTAAACGCAACTGTATTTTTAGCAGAGTGACATCGTTTTTTAATTGAAATCTTGTGTGATGATTTGACAGCCACGTCAGGCATTTCCCATCTCTTGATCTTGAATACGCACACGTCAAAAGACAACGTGTCACTCCAGTCACCTCATCTGAAAGAAATGCTAAAAATAATGTGCAATAAAGTGTAAACCAAAAATATAATGGCGTATCGTTCACTAGCGAGTGCGTCATCGTGTCCTGACGCATCACTGATCATCCTCCAGCGGTGCGAGGGAACATTTTTTAAATTTGTCTGCAAACTTTTCTACTTCACCCAGTGACTCATCTTTAGCCTCTTTTTAAAAGTTTCATTAACGTTGCATGATTTAACTTGAAATCAAGTCCCAGCCAATCAAGTTTCTGACGAGAGGTTAAGTTTGGGACGTGTTGACGAGGAAACTCTGCTGGAAGCTTTTGAACGACCAAACCTGCGTGAACTGCTAAACTGTCACTGTATTGCTGTGTTAAAATGAGCTGAAATCCATTTCACTTCCCAGCAGGTGACTGAAGCTCCATTCAAGACCAGTTTTAGCCTTTTGCAAACCATTACGTCACTGCGGTGTGTGTGTGTGTGTGTGTGTGTCTGTGTGTGTGTGTGTGTGTGTGTGTGTAGTGAGAGCCTGCCCATCTTGGCTTCGGCCTTAAAGCTGCACAATGTCAGGATTTAAATTTCACCCTCATTAAAGAAAACCTCGCTCTATTGAGGAGTAGTTGTGTGTGTTTCCAAAGCAAGCAGATGGACACACACACACACACACACACACACATGCACGCACACACACACACACACACACACACACACACACACACACACACACACATGCACGCACACACACACAAAGAGCGACTCACGATCAAAGGTTCTTTGTTTGTTCTCATTAAGTTGTTAAGTCAAGAAAAGGATGTTTGTCTGCAGGTGAGCAGGCATTTATAATTATATATAACAGGTATTAAATTACAATAATATTCCTCTTATTCTCTCATATAATCCGACCTCTGATCGTATCCTTATAAATGTGGGGTCGACTAGTTGCTGATCACGTCAAGTAAAGTCAATTTCTGTCACGTTAAAGTTAAACTCTTGGAAACTAGAAAAGCACTGTAACTTGGCATACCTCTGCCAATGAGCCGATTTCACATATGAGCAGAAATGTAATCAATAAAACAATTTGTTTGATTGAAGAAGTTTGTGGAGGAAAAAAGAAGGGTCTTGACAGGAAATCAAATCCGGGTCACAAAGTGAAGGCTGTAATGTTTCGTTAAAACCATACGCAGATCATTTTGCAAACACAAAAATAATCTTTATTAACAGGAAAGTTAACAAACTCTACTGACCATATAAGGGGTTTTAGACATTTTTCCTTTTTTTCCCCTTGGACAGGGCTAGGTTTTCTAGGCTTCTAAAACTTTATAAATCCAGATGGAACAATTGGATCATATGTTTCATGTTCAATTTCTCAACATTTTATTGGAATAAATGAATCTGTTATTGATTTGTTTTGCTAACAGCTATTAACGGCGTAAGCACCATAGAAGATAAACTGAACAAAAACATCCAGATGAAGTTTTTCTCCGTCTATAGCTCTTCCTGACAGTATAAAGAGCGACAGTTTAGTGACCATGAGTTCAAAAAAAAAAGGTCCTCGCCAATGCTCCTGACGTCCTTCTGAGGTTTTGTTTGTGTGGTGCGAGGCAGCACTGACTGACAGTGCGAATTGGGGACCAAACCCCCCATGTTTTTTCTTGGCCCCCAGAGGCCCCCGCTGACCCGCCCCCCAAAAGAATGAGAAAAAGACCAAAAAAAAGAAAGAGTGAAAGAGGACAAAAACTGAGGGAGAGGCCTCGCTGTCACTCCACACAACTCTTTCTTCAAAGTTTGTGTTTTTGCAGCCTTTTGAGTCAAGGTCTGATATCCATCAGTGCGAGCCCGTGGAGGCGCACAAAAATCAACACTCTCACATTAGGACGGCTTTTATTGAAGCGGAGAAAAAGAAGCCTGCAGTCTTTCTTTCAACCGCACAATCAGACTTTAACAAATGCACTACAAAACACGAAGATGAACAAATCATCAGTGTTGAACTTGTTGATTGGGTTTTTTCTAATCTATTTAATCTGAGCCTGGACGAGAACAAGACACCTTTTCAATTCCAATGTTTCAACAAGAATAAATCCTTTTTTTAAAATTTAAATCTTCTGTTTTTGTCGGGTTTCGACACATATCGAAAGGATTTAGTGCTAAGTGCTTCACCATGTCGAGCAGGTTGTGTTTAGTCATTTCTGGAGCTGTTTTTGTAAATGTGAAAACAGCTGCCTGGTGAAAACCACATGATGACAGCCATCGGTGTCAACCAAAACACCAAAGCTGCAGCCAGACGGCAAACTGATGAGCTCAAGCTGAGCGCGGCGCAGCATTCCCGGGTGATTACCTCCCGCGTCGCACACACACGCTCGTCTTCTGCCAGCACTTCAATTCACACTCGATATCAAGGCGTGGTTACGGCTAGCTTGGCTCGTGATAAGCTAGGTCACAGCTTTAACATAACAGCTTTAATGTGCTTCTAGCGGTACGCCATGTGAGTCGTTGTATTTTTACCAAGGTCTTCCGATGAGTCTAAGAGGATAAAGTCATAAATAAGAACTAAATACAAATGGAACTCAGTGAGCTGATCTTTCACTGTACAAACTTTATTTAGTTATTTTTTTTACACTAACTTTAGAACCCCCAGCAGATTGATCGTTCTTTTCTTTTTTGTGCACGTTAACCTCCAATTAAATCTATATTAACAAAGAAAATGTAATGTCAGATAAAGTTTTTAACCATCTAAAAGATAAGGCCTGTAGACGCCCAGTATTTTAATAATATTTCAACCAACTGTGTATGAACAGGCTCTCTTGTGAGTTTCTGAACAGAGCCTGAGAAAAATTTTGACCTTTGACAGAACATAAATAACATAAATGTTTATTTACGTCAAGAGTTTCTAAATTAAATTCAATAAAAACAAAAATACATCGAAGTTCTCAAGTGTCTGTATCGCTGTCCAAAGAAACTCAAAGTAAACCATGAATCAGGTGGAAAACAAAAACTCAAGGAGAATGGAAAAAACACAAGAGAGCAGTAATTACAAAAAACATATAACACATACAACAAATGAAATAAAAAGGAAAAAAGTAGGAACAGGGGGACAAAAAAACGACGATTATAATCTGGCGCCTGTTGCTGGAAATGAGGTGGCTTTAAATTCTGCTGCAGTGCAGTTGCAGATGAGATGCAGCTGCTGAGAGAGCAACAAGTGCCATGGACCAGGAAAAAAAACTGAGGAAACACAAGAAGGAAAAACAAGTCAGACAAACAGGAAGTTTCAAAATTGAATAAAACATTTTTATACATTTTTAAACATAAATTTCTGACTAAAAAAAAAGTTGACTCTCTTATTATCAAGTACTTACTCTGCTATTACTGTACAATTGAAACTTGACCAGACCCATTATGAAGTTGGAAGATTTAAGTGAGCTGGTGCCTCAGAGTTCAGCAGGTTAAGAAAAACAGGTGGATTAAGATCATATGAGGTCATATGATCTCACAGGGTTCGGCTGCAGGATAATCAGTCCTTTTCATGGTGAGGACGATGTCACTACATCTAGATCCACCTCTGGATCTGTTCCCAGATCAGCTCGGTGATAAAAAAGAGATATACAGACTTTAAGATAAAGGCTTTCTTACTTTAGATGTTTCTGTTTGGATGGAGATTTTTACATATTGAACATGAACATGAGAACGTGACAACCAGTTTATGTGTAAATAAGATAATTCTGATGCCGTGGGAACCTTGTAGCATTCAGCTAACAGGGGTGCTAAAGATAATGCAAGCAGCCATAGGATTATTTGATTTATATGAAACCAGTATTATCTAACAGGTCTTATAACAACAATTCCAGTGCTTCAAGTAACATTTTCTTGTGATAAATATTAGAAAGTTATTGATTATTAAAACCGGGGGAAAATCCACTAATTGCAACGTTTTGAATACTAAGTCAATTGTGAACTTTTGTTGAATCCGACTTTCAAAATGTTATAACTTGCTCAACATTTACCCTTTTCAAAAACAGGAAAAATAGGTTTCATTAAATATTACTGATGTAAATTGTTTTTTTTCTCCATTAAATCATGTTAAATAAGAAAATTTGTCTCTAAAAATATGCATAAATATACAGTAATAGAAACATGCAGCAGTCACAGTGTATTTTTAATTGATTAAATTTATAAACCTATCGATGGAAGTGACTGAAAATGTCAGTAAACATGGCTGGATTAGAGTCAGATTACAAACGACCAGGCAATCAGGTCCAAAGAAATCAGTGTGAGATCCAATTAAAATAAAGAATATTCGGCAGACTCAACCATGAGTGTATAACTGATATTATCAAAGTGATTCCAAAGAACCTTTTAGATGTTTTGTCGAGTGAAAACGAAATGTCTGAGATCTGTGACTTGGTCAATCCAACAATATTTTAGATAAACTAGGACATGTGTTCTACATCATCAGTATTGTCGTACGGTGGTGACGAAAACAACGCAAACTCAGTTTTCACTTTTTACCATTTCATTCTAAAGTAAGTATGGATCTAAAAATAAGCAGCCGAGAGATATAAATAACTCTGTGTCCCGACTTAGTACAAGTGACCTAATGTTGAGACACAGACCCCCCGCCAGAACATACGTTCACACGGAGACAACAACATATATGCCAGTGTGCCCTGAGCCGTAAATGGAGTCAGGAGGTGCAGCTACACACAAGCGGTGAGTGTCTACAGTAGAAACCAATCAGCCGTAGCCCTGTTGGCGGGTTAAAGAAGCAGTCTGCACAAAAACAAACCCAGTCTGTGTTGTAAAGCCACTTTATGAAGTGCTGAGAAAGTTAACGACGGGTGAATTGAACCTAACACACACTCTCCCGGTGTGTGTGTGTGTGTGTGTGTGTGTGTGTGTGTGTGTGTGTGTGTGTGTGTGTGTGTGTGTGTGTGTGTGTGTGTGTGACAGAGCCAGACTGTGTCTTTTCTCTCAGACACCGGCGAGGGAAAGACAGTACCTGTCGATAGGGATCACACTGTGGGAATAGACGCACAGATAAGGAATGAATACGCTCAAATACAACCACTGTCTATTCAGAACAGTGAAGTCATCTTGTTTTCAATTCAGATTCCCCGGAGATGTTTGTGTATTCCTGAATGATGACAACACTGCAGGAAGTCTAAAAAAAAATGGTATACTAATTCAACCTGTTGATGTGAAGATTAGGGTTTTACGGTTCAAGGTTTTCTCTTGGCTCTATTAGTATATATGAGCACTGATCACTTTCACAGCAACTCATCATCATTTTAAACATAATGATCTAAATATCTGCAGTTGTGTTACACTTCCCAATGTCAAATGGTATTTATTTACTGTTGTGTGTCTGCAGGGATCTGAGTATGAATAATCTGACTGTGCTGACCAGTGGAGCGCTGTCCAGTCTGTATTTTCTGGAGGAGTTGTAAGTCTAAACACACATACATGCATACACACACACACACACCTGTGACAGGTGATGCAGACTCTAGGTCAGATCCATACATCCTGAAGATTAGATGTATTATATGACAAAGTGCTATGTAACAATGTGCAGTTGGTCCCTATTAATATAATTATATACAGTCATTATATCATTATAAATGCCCTTTATTTAAGATGAGAAAATAAAGGTTTGTTATGTACGTAGAGATTTACAAAATTAAGATCGCAATCTTCTAACTATACAAAGATACAAAGGTGGTAAATTTCACTTCAGTGCATGAGTAAGTAGCATTGTTAGCATAGATTAGTAATAGATTACTTACAGGTTACAGGTTGACAAAGTTAAACTTAACGGCTCCAAACCTTTGACCAATACAGACAAAATAATAATTTTAAATAGTTTGGGAACCAGCTTTCTTGATACCTACAGTATATATGATGTAATAACAACAATATGTAAGTATGTAAAAAAATAAAAGGAAATACATTAATCAAATAAACCTGGCAACAACTCAGAGACTTCATCAGTCAACACTTACTGGTCAACAGTTCATAATAGGGGGAATATTTATAGTTATTTTTGAGCAGTTATGAATCACAAAGTAACCTGATTGTATACTTCTTTCTTTCCCCTCGCTAACGCTTCTCATCTTGTTTTGATTTTCAATGATAAAAGTGGACATAAGGAAGGTTCCAGAACACATTTGACCTCCCAGAGACCCGAACATGACTCTGACTGCTGTTCTGCTTGGCTGCCAGCAATGTGTGTTTATATGTGTGTGTGATATTTGTCGCGGCGGCGTGACAAACGTCACTACGGCGATAGGATACCGCAGAGGTGTATGATGGGAATTGAGACTGGCTGAACTCTCGGTGCTCCCGAATAACATCTGGAAAAAAATGCTCACAACTAAATTATGCTTCAAAATTGTTGGAGCTCTTTATTTACTTTATTTTTTTATTTTTTTTAAGTGACACAATGTCATTGCTTTTCTTCTTCTCTTCAAGGCGTTTGGCGGGAAACGATCTGTCATTCATCCCCAGAGGGGCGTTCACCGGGCTCTTCAATCTCAAAGTGCTGTAAGTGTATGACACGGGTGTGTTTACTGTTGCTAATCATTCACAGAAACACTTTCATCTATCAGTCCAAGTGCAGTAAACCTCTTTGTTGTCGGGAACAATTCATTCTTGGAATCGTCAATAAGATTGTGAAGAATAAAGTTGCAAGTTGTAATTGTCACATTTTGGGAGCATCCCTTTCAAGTTCAAGTACCGTCACTTTAATTAAATATTTTACACAAATCCAATTCACAAAGTAGTGAACATTTATATAAAGTGAAGGTTATACAAAGTACATAGGAACTCTCGTTTGTAGTGCTATAAGGTAAAGCTATCCTGTAAATCAATGGACCCCAACCCTCTGTGATGCATTTGTTACCGGGCCGCAGAAAAAAAACAATTTATATAATTAATGTTCTTTTAAATAGTGCTGTCTTAAATGTATTTTCTTGTTTCTTCTTTAAACTTGTGGAAAAAAAAAGTGTACCTGAAGGGCGGTCTGTAACTATAAGGCCATTTTAAACAAGTCCACGGTTCAAAAAAGGTTGGGGACCCCTGCTGTGAATCACATACCAAATGTTTTTGTTTAGAAATAGCAAAATGGTCTATTGCAATGAATCTATAGCAAAATACAAAAAAAACATAAAAAAAATAACTATTAGCTTACATTTTGATGGTTTCTGTTTGTTTTGATACTGCCTATTATAATAATAAAACATACTACTTATTAGGTCAAGAAAAATGCATCAGAGCAGAAACAATCATTTTATTTTGTTTTACATTATATTAACATTTTGTCTGCATTGCATGTAACCTTTTAACTATGGTTAAATAAAAACTAGGTAAATCTTATTTAAAATACTTTTTAAAAATCTGCTATAATTCTGCCTGATAACATTAATGTTGACAATAACATTTCTGTGTACAATATTTACATTTTCTTAAAGACCAAAACATCTTTTTACAAATAAAAATTCTGATATGAGCTTCTTTGAATCCTCTCACACAGCAGTGTAACGCATGTGGTCCTGGCAGGGTGGGACTAATTATTTTGTTCCACGAGGGATGGTTCAGTGTTAGAGAGCTAATCCTCTTACTGTGTTTTCCATGAGATATTGTGTTCGAAATCCGGAAAACTGTTTATAGTTACTTTGTGTATTTCCAGGATGCTTCAGAACAATCAGCTGCAGTCTGTTCCTGCCGAAGCCTTCAACAACCTGCACAACCTTCAGTCACTGTGAGAAACTCTTCTTGCTGTTTCATTAAAACCAATTGTGTGCATCAATACTAATAATATATAATAATTATATATAGAGTACGCTCAAAGACCCTCAAAATGATAGCCTTCATACTTGAGGTTTTGTTGCTGCATTTTTGGGTCGGCCTTACTTTGAAGCATAATTCTCTCTAGATAGTATTTTCAAACAGTGGAATGTCTCTTGCCACAAATTGATCAATGTTTTGGCCAAACAGTCGCCACGTGATGCGAGCAGGCACCTGGGTGCCCACAGGAGGGCCGGCATGAGATGGAGCTCATTAAAAAAATGCATAAGAGAATATTTTTTTCAAACACATCTTCAACAGTGCAGGTAACTTTCTCGATTAAATGTTTAATATCCAGGTTAACACCCATTCATTTCAATTAACTTTGCATAGTTAAAAACCTCATCGTCCTTGGGAGTCTTAAGTTTAACATGTGGACAGATTCTTCCTCAGTGTCTCCGAGCAATCTTTGCTTCAGAGGAGGCGTAACACGATCCTCTCGTAATTGGTCCTTTGCTCCTCTTTTTTTTTAATGGGAACCATTGAACAAGCCTCTATAAACTTCACCCAGCAGATGAACTTAATTTGATCTATTATTTATACTGCCTTTAAATAGACTTTTTATATTTCCAATTAAAACCATGAATATTTAAGAAAAAAACAACAACTAAATAGATTGATGTCATAAACCTTTCTAGATGATGAGTTTTATATTTTTTGTTTAATTGAATACAAACGTATCTTTTTAATTGGGATTTCCAGCTGGAATAAAACAGTCTCCACCTTTAATAAACCATTTAAATTAAATTATAATCTAAAATAAAAATTTAAAGAAGTCCCTGCAATGAGCTCAATATGACTTTTTTTTTTTAAATCTCAAACTGCCCTTTAAATGTTGCATAGATACAAATATAACATTAAAAGTGCAGTCAAGAACATGTGCAGTAACCAAAAAACAAAACAAAACAAAAATGACTGGAGATAACAACAGGCATTACTTAATCAACAACCGAGTCACTGGTGTTGTTGCCAAGTGCAGAGTGACCTGAATGTCCTTCCAATTCCAAACAATGCTTCTTATTAATGTTTGAACTCTGCTACTACGCTGCCTCCCGCCAGAGTTACACCTTAAATGGACTCCTAAATGAAACACACAGATCGTTCCCGACATGAGGAATCACACAGAACCGATACAAAGAAGCCCCTCAGTGCTGTCTCGATTCTGCACTTTTGCTCAATAACTGTCGACTCAGCGCTCGGCGTCTTGGCTACATAGAATAGTATATGAGTGTGCATGTGTGTACATGTGTGCTGATAAGGGTGAGAGACTGGAGAGTCTTTTTGTCCAAGGTCTCTCTCTTTTATCTGATGGATGATTATGTGTAGTCCCATCCTTCTCATCTCCCTGTGCTTGAACAGAGGAGCTATTGTTGCTCCGGACAGGTACCCGGGTTTTCCTTTACAGCATGCATGTTTATGTTTTTTGAGAGGACTTGTGACTCCTCAACCGAAAGTGCCCTACTGTTTAAGCAGTAATGTTACCTGCTCAGTAATGTTGCTGACAAAGCCTGCATACAAGACCGAACAGAGGGGCAAGGGTCTATCTGTGGCGGGGTCGAGTGTCACTGAGGCAGGATGGGAAAGCATCTCCATAATGTCGCCGGAGGAAACACGCTAGTAAACATTAGAGGGTTTGAGTTGTATGTTAGAGATTTGGCAACAAAGAGACCTGATTTTAAGTGTCGTGTAAGAGACTAATAAAAAGAGGAAGTCAATTCGATGACCAGGAAGGATGATCAAGATGGGTTCAGGTGGAGAGGACACTTTGTTATAGGTTGGGTTAGGTTAGGTAGAACTTTAATGATCCCTCAGGAGGTCTCCTTCGGGAAATTGTTTTTTTCAAATTAGTCACAGCAATACAGAAATTATTCATAGAAATAAAAATAAAAAAAGGGAACAAGAACAAGAGAAATAAAGAGAAAGAACAAGATGATACAATCTAAGTCTACAGATAAAGATAAAGAACATAGATCAAAGAAAATAACAAAGACAAAGGATACAAAGACTAACATAGAACAGAACATCATGATACTTTTACTCCACTCCTGCCAACAAACTCAGAATTGTACAATCTAATAGCCCTAGGAATGAATGACTTCTTGAGTCTATTAGTGTCGCATCTGTGAAGGAGCATTCTTTCACTCCATCTGCAACTCATAATAAGAGATGTTAAAAGAGGTTTTTCACAATTTGGCAAAGGTTTATGCAAAGAAAAAGGCAAAATATAGGAGAGCAGTAATAATATTTATACCTTTAGCTTATTTCAGATAATAAAATCTGATCAATAAAACATTTCACGATAGATCAAGGGTACCAGGAATCAAACCTGTACCTTGTGAATTCAGTGTTAACCACTAGGCCATAAGTCAAGTTTAGTTACCCCACATCATTACTGACCAACAAAAACAACACACTTAACAATACTATCGCCATGAATGTTTTTTCGCAATTCTATGGTGTGTTGGGTTATTCTTTTTAAGCAAAACCATGCTCTTGAGCAGTGATTAATAGTCTTACGAGCCAGAGAAGATTCAATGGGCTCGATTCTGATTTGGATCGACCTCCAAAAGTCTATCCTATAATTGAATGAAGTTCCATTTACAATGAACCAACGTGGCAAAATGTCATTGCTCTCGTAAGTGATTTAAAATCTGTGAGGTTCTACCGTATACACAGCAAGTGTACATCATGAAACACATCTTAACCATCAAAATTCAAAAGCTTTCCTAACTTTAACTTATAACATTTTATGTAACTGTTTAAGGCTGGGTTGTCACCATCACACAATTTAACAAGGTCGGTTTTGATAAGAATCAATCAGGTTCAGTTATAGTTGAGATTTTGTATTAGCAGTTAGCTGGGTTCACAATTTGCAATGCACCAGTTTCTGCTAAAGAACCATCAACTCATAACCCATCAATGAATTATAATAATGTATGTTAATTTACAACTGACACTCCAAAACAAGCTTCCTGTTTCCTTAAGCAAATATTCTAGTAGATTCCAGCGTTAAGGACTCTCTCTGCGCTCATTAACAAGCCGTTCCTGAGGCTCTGGTACGATGTTGGCGTGTCAAGTGGTGCTCCAGGTGCTCGAACACTTGACCCCTCGTGTTTCTTCAAATGAAGCTTTCATTTCTAAGCCTTTTTGAAGTCCAAGTGTTTGACCAAGGCACTTTGACAATGTAGTCATTTTGTAAATGGCTCTTGTGGGAAATTCTTGTCTTGACTATGGAACAACTTCAATGCTTCCGTGATCGAATAATTGTTTTGGACTCAAACCCGGGTGGCTGGTATGAAAACAGAGTGGTCTGGTCAATATTACTGTACCACAGATGACGCTAGCATGAAGCCTGCCATTGGCAAAACCTTAAATCTTGTCGTTGATTGAACACACTTTGTCACTGAATTCTCATGAAAGTTGTTTCATTTACGTGATTTGGTTGTACGCTCTGTTTTCATACACTGTATACAGTACACAGTACTTTATATTGTCGTGAATGATAGTGGCTGCTCCTCAGGCAGTGTTTTCAAGCCATAAAAGGGACAACAAAACCTTCATAACATTACGAAATCCAGATGGAACTATAGCATAATATCATGATGTAATCTACTCTTACATTATCATCAGTCCTGTAAAAGAAAAAGTGAAATAAATAACTAAAATTCTGTGTTTTTAGACCAGTGACCCTGGGACAAACCCACACACGCATGGAAAGAAAAACCCCTGACTTAAATGGCAAATAATTAGTTAATTTTTGTGTGTTTTAAATAGATGTTGGACTCTATTGTACTATCAGTGTCTGTTTGTACAAAACTCTTTTTTCATTTGAATAGTTACATTAGAAAATGTGATTAAGCCCCGCCAACTGAAAATGCTGGGTTTTTTTCAAGCTAAAATCTTGTTTACTGTAACCATGCCTACTTGGCCGGACATCAAGGTTTGTCACTGTGTGTCATCAATCCCGGAAGTCTTCACCTCCAAGGTACTCGTTGTATAAACAAAGCAGGGTGTGATTACAGCTGACTGGAGGCGAAGTGAACCCATTATTACTAGTTAATAGTCTTAATGGACTCTGCTCTCGTAAAATCTCTTTCGCCGAGATTTCAGACGGGGAGAACTTTATAAATTAGTAAGTTCATCAGAGCAAGTCACGTTGCACTACAATATATTTACCCAATAAAGTCAGAATACTTGATATTTATGCTTTACTCTCTTCTGATGTCCACAGGCGTCTCGATGCCAATCACATCTCAAGTGTCCCCAACGGCTGCTTCTCTGGCTTGCGTTCTCTGCGACACCTCTGGTTGGACGATAACACTCTGACGGAGGTACCTGTCCAGGCCCTGCGCGACCTGCCGGCCCTGCAGGCCATGACGCTCGCCCTCAACCACATCAGACACGTCCCCGACCACGCCTTCAGCAAGCTGGGCCGCCTAGTGGTGCTGTAAGTGAACTTATTATTCCAATCTTTGAAACTGTCCACATATTTGTCCACATACATATTTTAAGATGAAATTGTTTTAAAACATTGACATTATTTAATAAATTCATGACCTGTAAGAAAAACATTTCCTCAGCTCCTGCATGATTTTACCTTAAGAAACAATGTCTTTGTAATAGCCATAGTATGTAGACATGACAATGTGGGACAAAATGTAATATATTTGGCATCATTTTAAAAATAAATCGATAGAAAAATTTGTTATGATTGTACACAAAAATACAAGTCATTACCATGATTTTGTATTTGAAATATACAATCTATATAATATAATTAGACCAAAAAGTCTAAAAAACCTTCTCTTGTGTCGGCTGACCTCTACTTTCAACTTCAAAACAACTTGTTTTTGTTTTGTGTGTGCGGACAGTTGCTAGGAGACATCGTAGTATTAAGTGTGACTGTCCCTCTGCCCGGCTAATAACATGCACGCCCCTCTGAGAGCGTGCATGTGGGGGATATATGTGTGTGTGTGCTTGGTGTGACGGCGGCGGGGTGTGTTCTGTCTTCTTAGGGGCCCTCGGCCTTCAAAAAGCTTTTTGCTTTTATTTTGTTAATTTCATGCAAATTAGCTTCAAACCGATTGGACAAAAGAAGTGACAGCCGACTTCAATGCCACCGCTCTGAATGCCATCACACACACACACACTCACACACACACACACTTGTACGTGCATGCACACATTTTGTCTGCTTCATTAGTCCATCCGTCTTTCTCTCTCCCTGCAGGCATCTCAACAACAATAGGATCGTTACCATGGGAACGAACTGCTTCCAGGGACTCCACAGTTTGGAGACGCTGTAAGTTTGTGTGTGTGTGTGTGTGTTTGTGTGTGTGTGTGTGAGGAGACAGAGTTGAGCTGGGGTCAGGGTCAAAGGTGAGGAGATGAGAAGGATTTAATTTCACATTTGTAAAACAGTCTTCAGTGAACATGTTGATATTGTCTTGTGAAGAACATTCTTAAAGGATGACGTCGCTACACACAAGACTGTAAATACTCAAGAGGACATTTCGTTACTAATACCTTTAGTCTCTTTTGCAAACTTTTAAATAAACCTGGAAATCATTAAATAAGGTACACTGAGCCGCTTATTTACTGCACTTCTGTTTTCTACTCAATATTATTATGCAATACATTTAGCCCCGCTGTACAACACCACACATTTGGAATATCACTGATGCAATGAACTCAGCAGTAAGGATTGTGGCAGTATTATGACGGACCTATGTTGCACAACACACACAGTACACACGTGTTACTACTTCGACCCCACCAAGAGTGACAAAACTTAAAAAGGTTTGCAGATCCAGATGGTAATATGGAGCTAACAGACAATCAAATAAAATGCTTGGCGGAGATAATTGTGAACCAGAATTAAAAAAATAATATTTCTTTAAACATTATAATGTAAAAAATCAGGTCAACTTATTTGAAAACCAAACTCTCCTGACCAACTGATGGTTTAAAGATATGACTTTATAAAGTTCTCCACCATCTGAAATCTCAGCGAATGAGAGGTTAAGAGAGCGCCGTAATAATGGCTTCACTCTTCCTCCAGCCAGCCGTAATCAAGCCTCGCTTTGTTTATACAACGAGTCCCTTGAAGGTGGAGACTTACCGGATTGATGACGTGCGGTGACCAACCTCAATGTTTGACTAATCACAGCAGAGCGAGTGTGGTTATGGTAAACAAGATTTAATCTCCAGAGAAATGGTTTAAGTGGGCGGGGCTTAAGCACATTTTCTAATATTTCAATGAAAAGAGAGTTTTGTACAAACAGACACATACTGATGATACAATAGAGTCCAACATCTATTCAAGACACACTTAAATCAACACATTAGTTGGCCTTTAAACTAATCACATTATAATGTGAACATCCATTAAACTTTTTCACTTGACAATGAAGATAATTTATTTTATATTTTTGTATAATAAAGTAACATATGAAACATGTTTCTACACAAAAATAAAAATGCACTAGAAAAAGTTTGTGTTTGACTTTAGCACAACATGCATGTTTTTCTCGTAGACATGAAGCTGGTTGAAATGTGTTACCATCAATTTGATTTTAAATAGTCTTGAAAAGTTGGTGAAAAATCTTTAGTGACACTGCATTATATACGTAGACGCCTACATGCCAGAAGTTTGAAGTTATTGCTGGAATAAAGGCAACAAAACTTTCCTCTCCCACATTTGCCATATTGAATTTACAGCCGACCTCCATTTTTCCATCTTTAAATCCAGTTTAGTTCCCCCCAGACCCCCCCCCCCCCTTATAAAACAAATCTTTAAATAACGTATAGTCATCCTTTGAGCTGTTTTTGTGTATTTTGAAATTTGTGTGTGTGTATCTGAGTGTGTGCATACAGCATGTTTCTGTTTTCTCAGTCAACCAGAGCGGGAGCTTTAAACACTAACACACACTGCTTTCATTTGGAAATTGTGTGTCTGGCTCTGTGTGTGGCCCCGGCTGTATGCTAATCATAATTACGATTCATGCACACACACTCCCGGATTTGTGTGTGTGCGTGTTTGGTGGCTGCGTACCTGTGTGATCAGCAATAATAAACTGCAGCAGCGACTGGCGTCCATCTTGGCCGACAAACAAAAACAAAGAGGAGGAAGACGGAAATGAAGACAGGAAACATAATAAATCTCAACTTTTGGTTCAACAAGTGCTGTTATCTATCCCTCTGAAGGGTTTTTTTCTTCCTAAATCCCGCCATCGTTTACATAAGTATTTGATGTTTTCATTTTTTTTTTTTTTTATTGTCTTTGGAAGCCACCGGCTCTGGTGGCGTCCAATCATCCGCGGCCACACACACACGTTGAAAGACTCGGGAACACACTGAACCAATTTCAATTTAGTGGTATATTCACAATGTGGCATCGTCGCTGCGTAATCGCCACCTGTGTCCCAGCGAAGGATGGAAACAACTGAGTGAAGCCATGTGTGGATCGGCTTGAAAAAAAAAAGTGTCTCCTTAACACAGGCCTGATAAGGTTCCCATCAAATACATGTGCAGGGGGTTTTCTCTCTTTCTACTAACTGACATGTTCTGTAGATGGAAACGATTTCAAAATGTTCTTAACCCTCAGGGTCAAGGTGACCCGGAGTCCTGAAAATAGATCCTTTGTGTTGTCTCTGGGTCAAGGTGAACGACCTCCCTCGCTTCCATGAATACATGTTGTGGAGGTTGTTCATCTTGACACAGAGACAACACAAGGGATAGCATAAACACATTTTTTTAGGGCCTCCGGGTCACCTTGACCCTGAGATAATACGAGGGTTACCATGTCTGCAGTATTTACTCATATTACTCTAGTGTTTTGAATGTACTTTTCAACAGGTAAGATAAGAATAAGACATTTTAATTTCTTCTTTCTCTTGCTCAGAGATCTGAACTACAACAGTCTGGTGCAGTTTCCCACTGCTATCCGCTCGCTCGGTCACCTGAAGGAGCTGTAAGTCTTCACTTCTATTGATAAACATATGTATTGATTGATTGACAAGACGAAGCTCCACTACGTATTTTATTCAAGCATTTGATTGAAGTATTTTCTGTCACAACAATTTCACAGTTCTTACAAATGAAGTTTTTTTTTATCATTAAACTAACACAGTTGAAACTGTTAACCGTAATGCTTGTTATCAATGATGTATTCATTTCAAAGTACATTTTATATATTTTATTTTATTCTCTGTGTCTATCATTTAGTGGTTTCCATAGCAACAACATCAAGTCGATTCCCGAGCATGCCTTCACCGGGAACCCATCACTCATCACCATGTAGGCATAACTTTCACTTTTAGTATCTGATGGTATGAAGGCGTCTGAGCAAATATTCTGTGCACACAAATGTAATTTAATTGTTAATAAGTTGGATTTACACTCAATGTATTCTCTCCGCCTCTTGTCAGTATAAGAAACCCTTGCTTTTATAAAGTCAAAATAATGCATACCCTCTGTAGAAAGCTGCCTTGGGTTGTAATAGACGAGAGTTGAGAAATGATTTACAAAAACTGATGTTGTAAGAACTCAGTGTGATGAAGGAGAGCAAACAAATGGGATACTTAAGATTATATAGAGAGAAAGATGGAAGCAGCACTCGGGGGTGACGGGGAAGAGGTCGTTCGAACAAACAATTTCCAGATGCAGTCAAAAGGTCGAGAGGAAGAAAACCAATGATGTTGATCCATGTAGTAATTGAGTAGCAGGAGAGAAAAGGTGAACAAACACATTTGTTGGCGGTAACTGCCTCATGAATCACGACTTAAGCTTGGTGTCGTTTACCGCGGCGTAAAGACGCTGAAGTGTTTGGAGCAGTAATATACAGACGGGTGGAAAACCGGGGGCATAAAATGAAGATGGACAGTCGGCGAATGAAGCCTGTGCAGACGCAAGAGAAAAACAAATGACATTATCTGTTTTTATCATAATCAAATCCTGGCACTGACCATTAGGATTTAATCAAATGTGCAGATGTTGTTGATTTACCTAAAATGAAATGTTTTTACTTCACCGTGTAGATTTTTCTACGACAACCCCATCGAGTCAGTCGGACGCTCTGCCTTCCAGAACCTTCCAGAGCTGCGTACTTTGTAAGAAAAAAATAGTTTTTAATCCTGTTTGTTACCACTAGGGTCTTTGCTAACGATACAATTTGTTAAAAAATGCTTTTTATTAAAAGTTCAAATGACACAACTGAGACCATTTCCTGGGTCGTTTCTCAGATCTTTGAATGGGGCGGCCAACTTGACAGAGTTTCCGGATCTGACAGGAACTCAGAGCCTGGAGAGCTTGTAAGACACACACACACACACACACACACACACACACACACACACACACACACACACACTCATTCACACACACAGTGACGTCTTGTATCGCGGAGGGTTTTCTGTCGCCACTGTGTGTTTTGAGAGCCGAACCTCAAATCAGACTGATGTTATTTATACGCCACAGTTATTATTCAATCTGTCCCTGAGTAAACAGAAAATCTCAGCAGCCTGAAACCCCAACCGCAGTTTTTCCAAGTGATAACAAACACCTTCACAATATTTATTTTTCTTGTGTTTTTTCTATGTTTCGCTTGTATCTGAGAGCAGTGTGTGCTTCTGTAACCTTGTGCTGAACGAACCGGATCTTCTCCCACCCATATAGCAAACAGAAGACCTGTGGAATTTCAATAACACATATTTAAGTAGTCGAGTGATTGTTTAACCTTTTTTTTAGCATTTGAAATATCACTTATGGTGGAATTTGAATGAGCTCAATCAAACAGCAGGTCCACTTCGATGGCACAACTCATAGTAAAAGAACAAAAAAGTAAAGGGATCGTTCTCTGCAGTTCCCTCAAAAAATGTATGGATCCCAAGGGAACTCCAGAAGAACAACAGAATCATCTGATCTTTAATCCTTTAGCAACATTTCCTAGAGTTGAAATCTGTTCTTTTCTGTCACAGTTTTTTGCCAACACACGCAGATTATTTCAAATTAACTGAAAGTTAACCCAAATTGAGTTTTCTGTCGATGTGTGAACATATATTAAAGTAGGTACACATAGTTAATGTACTAGAAATTCTGTATATACCAAATTCAAGATTAAAGTGCTTTCATTAATCTTTAAATAGAATTTGAAAGGCCGATACAAAACTGGTTGTAATTTGACTGGTTAAATATTGTTGCTTCATCTAGTTGAACATTTTCTCAATTCAAAAATATCCTGAATGAGTAAGACATTCAAAATAAAACATTGGACAAAATGTGTCTTAAACAATCATTAAGTTAATTGTTTAAGACACATGTTGACGTGTTATGAAAGGAAAATGAGTGAAATGGAAAAATAAATCTATGTATAATATAAATAAATAGAAAATACGTAAAATCTTTCTTTTCAATCTGCCGTGCGGGAGGTCGTGTGTGAGTTTATTATCATCCATTTTGATTCTAGAACGTTACGGAAAAATCAAGATTGTGTTGCTCAATCATTTGACTTGGCTGGAGGTTCTGGCTCCTTCTGGGTTGTTATGAAGCATGACTTGATGATGAGCTGAATGAAGTAGCAGGACCTGATGTCGTCTCGAGGAAGCCTGTATATGGTTCTTTTCCCACTGACGCCGACATGAAGCATTTTTGTTTTCAGGACCATCACAGGAGCTCATATCACGTCACTGCCCGACTTTGTCTGTGAGCAGCTTCCAAACCTGCAACTGCTGTGAGCTACACTCCATTTTCTTACTCACTTTCTGTGGCGTCTGTTTTATTTCAAATTCTGGCGGTTTAAAAGTCCAGAAACATCTTTCAGAACTTCAAATCAAACCTTTTGTGTTGTGAAATGTATAAACCTTACTAACAAACTGTTGTTTTAACTTTTGAAAAAGTAAGAGAGTGATGAAGAGGTAATATACAAAAAATAGCAAAATTATATTGTTTTGAAAATAAGTATAAAACAGTGACGTCCGGTGAGGTTCATGGTTGGTGAGGCACTGACTCCTTTAGTATCAGATTGCAGAAGTATATAAACCAAAAATTTCACTTTTTTTTCAAAATTCAATTGGCTACTGGTTATTTCAACTTTCATCAGCATTCTTCACACACATCAAGTTTAAAAAATATATGATTTAATTAAACATTTCTTGGGGAATTGACTCTCAAGTTTAGAGAGAACTCTCCAGAGTTAAGTTTGGCTCAATAGTGAAGAATCCAGAGCGACAGCGTTAGAAAAGTGGTGCTGTAATGACAGACAGATTTTCCTTGATTTTCTGAGATTCTTGTGTTTGTCTCTGTGTTTGTCTTGACCTTAAGTATTTATTTTATAGGTTATTTTTTTTATTGTTTAAGCACTTTGTGACCCTGGTCTTGAAAAGCGCTGTATAAATACTAATTACTTACTTACTTTTGTTGCTTCTGATTGGTTAATATTGCGCGGTGCCTTCCGTGATTGGCTAGATTTACACAAACCGGAACAAAGTTTCTTATGGTATTTTTATCTCTTTTTTATATAATTGAAATTAAAACTGTTTCTGGTCTTAATTTTATCTGTAGATAAAGTCCATGCATCTTTCCTTCACCACACAAACCTGTCCACCTTATTTCTATTAGTTTTAAAAGTCTCTCCGCCTCAATGGAGATGTGACGTAGTTTGTGGAGACACATTACTATGTGCCTCAAACTTTGCCTTTTCACTGCGGTTGTATTTCTGATCAGCAAAACTAAATAAGACCCTATAAACATTAAACTTTAATGGATAAAAACATCAGCCTGTCTGTGGAAAATCAAGGCAAATAAAATGTGAGCATTATATTTGCGACATTCAGAGATACAACCAGCAACCGGCGCATGTCAATTGCATGTATTCACAGTTTGTGATGGATTGCGCATTGAGAGGCACTGCCTCACCTGCCTCCCCTGACCTCTGAAATCTAAATCTACACAGTGGAGTTGAAGTACAAAAATGGCTTCCAAAATAAGAGCATGCAGGAAGTGATCATGACTTATTATTGATATTATTGATAGGTGGTTAATAAAGGCTTTAATTGACTTTTTCCAATATTGTTTTATTTTTTAATTTTAGCAGGGGATCAAGCTTTTAACAATATCCATATCTTGTTTCCTGTCGCAGCGACCTCTCTTATAACCAGATCCAACGACTGCCCAGCTTTTCCGGTTGTGAAAGCATTCAGAAGATGTGAGTAAACATCAGATCTTATTCATCATCGATCTATGTTTTATCCTTTATGTCTTTTTTTTCCTACAGCGATCTGCAGCATAACAAGATCGAGGAGCTGGAGGACGACACCTTTCATGGCCTGATGTCGCTGCGCTCTCTGTAAGTGACACGTTTGATTTATTTTATGTATTTGATTAAAACAAATGCATGACAAGCTATACATGTTTAATGTGTGCAATTGAATGTGTCACATCATTGATTGATGAATTGATGACACATGATGATATGAGGAAACTAGAAAGGCACTGAGACGACACATACCTCTGACAAGGAGCTCAGTTGACATGACTTAATAGAAACGTATTTTTCAATTAATAAAATCTTTGATTCAAGAGGGGGGAGTGAAAATCATGACCCAGAAATCCTTGAATCCCCCCCGAACTTTAGGGTTGAGAAGCCGTACAAGAGACGGATGAAACATCAGAACATTTATTAATCCAGATGAAACTCCAGAATAAATAAATGTAATCATCTGTTTATCGTCCCGTCGTCAACGGTTTCCGAACCCCTCGCCTGAATATGCTCAGAAGTTTGTTAAGCAGAGGGATAAATGCTGACTTAATCTCCTTGGCAGAGGTAACGATGTTCAATTTCACTCACACGTGTAACACATTTTAATAGACGAATGAAAACAGAGCTGCAAAAATAATTGAAAACCTTGATTAAAATATCAATTGTATGTGATTTTGATAACAAATATGTTATTAGAGGAAAGTTGAAACACAGACACACACACATACAAGTACAAACACACACACACACAATTACCCAGGAGATCCTGAGTCGTGATCCCCAGGTTCCCCCTTTAAACACTTCCAGAAGGGAACACACTCACAGACCCAGGTGGTCCGGTTGGTGATGAGACCGGCATGACGACATTGTTTAGCTGAAAGGTCCAGACAGAAGGATGTGCTGCTGGTTCGGGGTAATCGTGGAGAAAGGACAGGAAGGCGACGCCTGCTGTCAATCATGTTCTCCTCACCTTCTCTCCTCCTGCAGGGATTTGTCGTGGAACCTTCTGTCCACGGTGATGACCAACTCCTTCTCGGCTCTCCCTGCTCTCACTAAACTGTGAGTGTTTTATTAACCCTTTCATTGACGAGCCCGTCACGGAGGAAATCATTTTTAAACGTGTATTTATAATCACGAATCGTTAAGTTTGTTTCTCTGAAAAACATCATCGGCAGCAGAGAACAGGATGTTCACATGTGCTCATATAAATGTGGTTTAAGGAACGTCTTCAAAGCGGATTCTTGTGTTAGTGTCAGGAGTTAGGCAGGCTTAAGACCATAAATATTCATTTTAACGCACACAGGTGCGGGGATGAGTTCACTGGGAGGGGGTGAGATGAGGCAAGAGCTGGAGCAGGAGTTGTAATTTTTATTGCTGTTCTTTTCATTCTTTCATCTTTTTAATCTCTCTTTAAACCATGAACAATGAAAAATTAGTTTCTGTTTTAGTACGGAAACTGTTTCATGTCCTGCAGGAGCAGCTATAAAGACAACTGGACATTAATTTGGCAGCAAGCACAACGGTTAAAGTTCAGGAGTGAAAGCTTCTTGTTTAGTAATAGTAAGAGTAGATATTTATCATCTAATGTAATAACGGTGAAGAATCTTCAAGTGCATTTGTCTTTTAATCATTTTAACTATCATTTGAAAATGAAAGATTAATGTAAAGGGGAAAGGAAACGTGTCTCAGACTCAACCGGGCCCACACAGAGACTGGGCTGCAGGGCTAGGGCCCCTTTTTTCTGTACATATTTTATCCAAATTTATTTATATTTTGTGGTTTAATGTATGTGGAGTTTCGGCCATTTTTTTTGTCTGATGTTATGTAAGTAAGTAAATTATATTTGCAAGCGCTTTTCCAGACCAGGGTCACAAAGCGCTTAAACAATCAAAACAAAACTCAATAAAATAAATACTTAAAAGATCAAGATAACACCACAGGAGTCTCAGAAAATCAAGGAAAAGCCTGCACCAATAAAAATGTCACAAAGATGTGAAATTGTGTTTTACTAATCTGTTCTATCTCAACTATACAATCAAATCCATATAAATGAAAACATTTGATTTGAATATATTTATTATTTAACCATCCCTTGCTCGGCCTGTACTCCTAAAAACGTATCGATAGATTTGTATGTTTCGATTGAATATTTGTCATGTTTCAACAGTGACCTGACATCCAACCAGCTGAAGTCCTTGCCTCTGATTGGTCTACAGAGTTTAACTCACCTGCGCTTGGCTGGAAACATTCAGCTGAAGGAGCTCATCGAGCGAGAGCTGCTGCCTCGAGTCAGGTGGGAGAAGCACCCGTGGGAGCCATACTGTTGAATAAATACGCTGAGTGACATTATATTTAGGCGTGAATTTAACAACGCATTCAGTTCCTCTGCAGTGTGTTTCAGTGGAGAGTACGAGTTTAAATGGTGTGTTTGCAGGGTGGTGGAGCTTCCGTACGCCTTCCAGTGCTGCAAGTTTCTCTCCTGTGAGAGGAATGAAGACGGAGGCTCGTCCTGGGAGAGAGACGACTCCTCGGATTCGTCGGGGAGGAACATTCCTGTTGTGGCCAGTCATGGTAGGAGGAACTCAACATACATTTTCATTTTCTGTGGAGTATACGCAGTTGATCCTCGTTTATTTTGGGGATAACGTTCCTAAAAAAAATCTGTTAAAATCTGTCTAAATTAATGAACAATTTATTTGAGCTTAAATACATGGCATTGATCGACAACCCTCTCAGTAATGGTTACCTGAACAGCTGCCATAATGCTTTGCCGCCCAGCCGAGCAAATCACAGCCGTTGATGTATTAATTTAAATAAACAACAAGAAAAATTGTGGCAGCCTTCACCTAATAGAGAAGTATCTAGAAATGCATCCTTGGAGTTTACTGTTTGTTGAAGTTTGTCTGCTGTTCAAATAAACCATCTGTTTGTAACTAAAGACAAGGATCTTCATGTTCCTGACTGCAGCATGAACTATGCATTACTGTGATACAAAAATTGAATCTGTGATCCGGCATACTAAAGAAAGGTGAAGCGCGATATAAAGAGGGACCACTGTACAGTTCTTTATTTATAATTTATTACTTAGATGGTGTATTTTGACAAAAGGTTGTTGACTTCTAATGGTATATAATTCAACAGAAAGTGTTACACGAGCCCTAAAAGTGAGACAACAAGACAGGATTCACATTATGTTATCAAACATTCCTCCAAATGTTCGACCAAATGCTGCGCAGACATTCACGCCGTGGTGTCACAGTGTCTTTCACGGCCGTGTGAATCATCAAAACGTCCTGCTCAGACCACGTAAATCTTTCAATGTCTGCGCAGTGGACCAGGACTGGGAGGAGTTCCTGTTGGAGTTTGAAGACGAACCCAAGCCTCATCATTCAGTCCACTGCAGCCCGGCGCCAGGTACCACACTCACACTCGCCTTCTAATGATAACACACTTACACTAATCATACGCTAATTACACATGTTTAAAACAATTAAGAAAAGTGTTGTTTTTTTTATGAATTTTGTTCTTCTTATAAAGGCACAATATAAAAACCTTCTATATTTAATACAAAAGCAATGAAGGTTTGTACAAATGTACATTAAGTGGGGAATTAGAGCAAAAGTGAACTATAGTGAAACGACACAAACTATTTCTATTAATGTTCAGTAAAGCGTGTTAGATATATAGAGACATATATGGTCAACAGCCAAACGACTTTAGCATAAAATACAACTTCTTCATTATGGATGTTGATCCGACTGTAACAAGGAGGATTTATGGCAGGAGTAGACTGACCAGGTTCTCCTGACCCCAGATGATGACTTATGAACCTGCAGGTCAATTCAGGAGTTGATCCCCTTGTTCTACTTTGTTAAAATAAAGAAGAGAAGGAATGGGATGGGAATGGAGTGTACAGGTTTTTTTTTTTATTGGATGCATCTTCAGTATATATATTTGAATGAATGTATACTTGATGATTTTTATTTAATATTAAACTAAAACTATTTTTATTCACTCCAGGGGTTGTTTGTCTTTTGCGTTGTTTTTATCTTTTATTTTATTGTTATTATTGTAATTATTGTAATCAGTATCATTATTGTTATTATTTATATCTATCTTTGTTATTTTCTCTATCATGGTAATTTATTTAAACTATCCATAACTTTTGTTGTATTTAATGTTAGTAGTCTATTTGTTAAATAAAAAAAAGTGATATCGCACATGTGTATAAGTAGACATTATTTTGTAATGATGTTTGAAAAAATAAAAATAAAATTTGTAAGATTAGAGTTAAGTCAGTTGCATTTATAATGTTTCTCACTTTTAATTTTTTTTTTCTCCTTTTTGTGAGAATGTTTTCTTACTGAATTTGAATAACTTAAATCTGATTTTATATATTTAAAAACAGATTTCAAAATATCTTTGCAAACTAAAACTCCTTTAAACATCTGCCTCTATTACTTATCACGTCAAACAATGATAAATATACTGTTAGCTAAAAAAAAGTCAATTTAATTTAGTAATTTAGTTGAATTAAATTGTCAAATTAGTTCCTCATCATCAGTTAAGCTTAATTTCATCCTTGCACATTATCCTAAACCTCCTTCATGAAGCGTTGAAACAAACCGACGACCTCTCATGAACCCTATGATCGTGTTCCAGGTCCGTTCCAACCGTGCCTCCACCTCCTGGGCAGCTGGCTGATCCGCGGCGGGGTGTGGCTCATAGCAGCACTCTCGTTGATCAGCAACGCTCTCGTCGTCCTCTCGGTCTTCTTCTCGCCCATGTCCGCCGTCACGCCTCCCAAACTGCTGATCGGTCTCCTGGCTCTGGTGAACGGCCTGATGGGAGTGTGGAGCGGCTGGTTGGCGGCCGTCGACTCCTGGACCTTCGGCAAGTTCTGGAGGTGAGACAGAAAACCCTGCAGTGATTCATCAGACACAGTTATTGAACTCACGAACGGTGTCTGCAGGTACGGGGCGCTGTGGGAGAGCAGCTTCCTGTGTCGCCTCAGTGGCTTCCTGTGTGTGTTTGCGTCGCAGACCGGACTTTTCCTGCTGACCGTCGCTGCGCTGGAGAGATACATGTCTGCGACCGGTCGTCACAAGAGCGTCGGACACACTGGTGAGTGTTTCATAATCCAGCTTTTATTCTAATGGAATTTGTCTGGATGCACTTTTATACGGTTTGGCTGAAAAAAACTTCAAAAATATAACATTTTCAATGCAATTTGTTGTTTTTATTATAAAAGATGTATGAAAAGATTTTTCAATTTCAATTAAAAACTAAAGAATTGCCATGTGATGTTTGAATTGAGAGTCTGTAACTCTCAATTCAAACATCACATAATGAATTATATTTTTCAAAATGTATTTTTCACTTATTTTCAACTTTAGCTGCCTGTAACACCTCAGCTGATTGAGACAAACTTTATTCACAAAATCAAAAATGGACTTTACAAAGAAAACAAGCACTTTTATTTACACAATGGCAAAACATTTAAAGTCCAAACTTATCTTCGTATCAATCAAATCAATCGAACGTGCAGAACAAACAACCCTAACCCTAACACATCTGCACTGGTTGAAGGAGGCTTGAGACATTTCCGAGATGAAACCACACAATAAATAACAAACTTGAATTGTGTGATTGTGCGTTTTATTTTGTTATTGAACTACGGAGAAATTAAAAAAATTAACCTTCCAAAGTTGAACTACTTTTCATTTGCTTAAATCACGATTATGTTTTCAGACATGTGCATTTGAATGTTGGATTTTTATTTGTATATTTATTTTAAAATCTTAACTAAATTAGTTAGTTTAGTCACACATATTTCTTTTGAGGCCCTGGTCTGTTTGCAGCAGAACACGTGATATTCTGTGACCTGCCCTTTTTTGTTTAAGTTTTTTAAAATTAAACTCTATATTTTAAGCTTGTTTTTAGCGGAATAATTTAAGTTATTTCAGGACAATTACTAATGTCGAGGCTTTAGTAAAAGATTGACGTTACACATGGGCAGTATCAAGGTATTTAGATGTTTTTAAGTGTCTTTTTGGACGAGTAAGCTCCAGTTACTACATTAAAAAACTTGTATAACTCTAAAAAGGAACGTATTAGTCTGAAAATAATCCCAACTCCTGGTCGACATGAGGGTGAATAGAAAATAAGTGATGTTTAATTTTCTATCAATTTAAGAAGGAACTGATTATAAAATAAAATATTAGACTAAAAATTCACGGCAAAACAACAACAAAAAATCCATAAAAATGTCAAAATATAAATGAAATTAATCAAAAACTCCTGGTTTAAACGTTAACTATTTCAGACTCCGAGAATCGTTTGATAACGTTAACTCCTCGCTCATCTTGCCTCCTCAGGTCGCAGCTCGCCGCCGTTGCTCCGCCTGGCCGTCTCCTTCTGCTTCCTGCTGGGATTCATCGTCTCTCTGCTTCCCCTGCTGGCCGGACACAGCGGCACGTCCCTCTGCCTCCCCCTGCCCTCCTCCTCGTCCTCCTCGCTGGCCTTCTCCGTGGCCCTGGTGCTGCTGGACTCGCTGTGCTTCCTCCTCATGACGCTGGCCTACACCCGCCTGTACTGCCGGGCCGGCAAGACCCCGCCCCCCTCCGGCGAAGAGGAGTCCGGGTTGACGCGTCACGTGGCCTGGCTGCTCTTCTCCGACTGCCTCCTCTACCTGCCCGTCGCCTTCCTCTGCCTCTGCTCGCTGCTGCGCCTCCCTCTGGCCGGGTCGGAGGCGGCCAAGGGGTTCCTCCTGCTGGTGGTCCCGCTGCCGGCCTGTGTCAACCCGCTGCTCTACCTCCTCTTCAACCCCCTCGCCCGGGAGCACCTGGCGGCCCTCGCCAAACGCTCGTGCGGCGCCATTTATGGGGCGGGGAGGGGGACGATATCGGGGGCGACGGATCCGTCGTACGTCGACGAGGACGCCGAGAAGCAGTCGTGCGATTCCACTCAAGCTCTGGTCGCACTCGCCGCCAAGAAGGACGAGAAGAGAGAGAAGTGCAGGTCGCAACACGCCGTGACCTCCCCTGACCGGCACTGAGCTTCGTTCCATAGCTTCACCATCTTCAGCTGAGGAACACACATGGACAGCACATACCTCTGCCAAGGAGCTCATTTCCTGTGACTTCATAAAAACACAAAATCGATTAAACAAAAACAATTCAATTCAATTCAATTTTATTTAAAGTGTCTTATCGTAACAAAGTTATCTCAAGACACTATACAGTTGAAATAAGACTATAGTTGATTAAGGAAAAATAGATCCCAGCAATTCAACAAAGAGCAAGAAGCAAAACACTGTACGGTGAACTATGGCGAGGAAAAACTTCCTTTTAGAAGGCAGAAACCTGGAGCAGAACCTGACTCATTGTTGACGGCCTCCTGCTTTGACCGGCTGGGAGGAAGGATGGGGGGGTAGACAGATGGATAAGGAGAAGAGTGAGGGATGATATAGTAAAAAAGAGGAGAGTGTAGGAGAGTCAAAACACAAAACACATTTCGAATTTCTCCTGATAAGAACCTGAAACAAAAGGCAGAGGTTTCTGATTTCTGATCAGATCTTTATATCATGTATACTTCAATATATATAATAAAAAAGGATTAGCCCAGACGTACGTCACCAGCTCAGCAGCTCTTATTTTGAAACATGACACCAATTACAACATGGTGTTGGCAAACGTTCGACCAAATGTTCCTGCAAATGCCGCACAGACGTTCCAGTGTGTGTGTGAACGTATGTGTGTGTGTGTGTGTGTGTGTCTACAGCTAATCTGTTTCCTCACGATTGTGTGAAAACTCCAGACTCTCCGCGAATGTCGTCACGAGCTAAACTCTCAAACAACAAAACCGGAATCAGAAGACAAACAAGATAAAAAAAAATGTTTGGCAACGGCCTGGAGAAGTGAAGGTCACTTCCTTCATTAGAGTGTTTTCACTCACTTTATGTTCATGTGCTCCTGGATATAAGCTATTGTGACAATCTGTTTCTTTATTGGTTGAACTGTTGTTGTCGAGGTGGAGTTGAAGTGATTTAAAAAAAGGGAAAGAAGTGAAGCTTCTCACGACGTCGTGTTTAAACTTGTGATTCATAGATGTTTAAAGTTGAACTGCACGAGCAAATAGTTTAAAAAAACAACAAAAAAAAACATTTCATATTTGTTGAAATATCTTGACGTTGTTTTTGAAAAGTGGAGACAAAAGCTTCTGCTTCTGCAAAAGCTGTTGTAAAGATCCTTGTATTGAAGACGTCCGCTGTGTGTGACAGTCATGCTGCACTTTTTCTGTGATCAGCACTTACTCTGTTTTGTTTTTTTAAGTGTGAATGTTGCTCCTCTTTTTTCTTCCATGTAAGATATTTCTCCGTTATAGTTTGTATTGTGAAGTTTGTGTAATAAACTCAACGCTGTCACCGTGTTTGTTTTTTGCGACAGTTGTGAGTCATTTTTACTATGAAAGAGCTGAAGCAATCGCACAATAATCCACTGGACCGTGTTACTATTACTACTGACGACTTATTGATCCATATATTTATGCACAATTAAACACATTACAGATGTAAAAAACGCAACTGAAAACATGCATTTTTAGCGCTATGAGAGGATGTTGACAACAATCTCAATCTGAAAAATAAATATGAGCAACTTTTGTGTTTTAACAAACTTTTGGATTAGATTAAGATTCATTCTATGGCTATGTTTGTAAAAGAAAGAGGAGATAAAAATGTGATAGAATGATATTATTACCACATTCTGACATGATCAGCACATTTGTAAACAGGAAAAAAAAAATAATATGAAGAACCATAAAATGCCAGAACAAAATAATTAACAATAAATATTTAACTATTTTATATTAAAATGTGTTTTTTTCAACCGTTACATTTTCATTTATTTTTTATTTGCATGTCAATTTTGTTGCTGAGGTAACTTCCTCTGCAGTATTTTATTTGAAATACATTTATTTAAGTTCAAATTAAGACAAAACATCCATATGTGAGCAACTTTTCTATTTTTTATGACAATCAATGCGTTTGTTTATACATATATATATTTTTGCTGGTGTTGTAGTATATGAATAATATATCTAATTTGGATTAGCATGGATTATTTTAGCCACTCTCAGCTACATCATATATTTGAGTAAATTTCCATTTGATTCTAAATGTTTCTAAATATATTTTAAATAAAAAGTTTTGCTAAAGTTTTAATTTTAAGAAAGACATTTTTAACATTAATTGAGAGGGAGACAGAGGGTTTTGAGGGTGCAAACATTTTTGCCGAACTTTTTTAAATTGGAATTTCACGTTAGAGTTAAAAATAGATGAATATTTCTCAATAACTTTTTTGGATGTACAGGTAGGATTTACCTCTCGTGCTTCCCTTTGACAATATATATGCAGCACCTAAGAGGTTAAAGTATCTTCTTTTCCTTTGAACTACTTCCAGAAGGGGTCGCCACAGCGAATCAACCTCCTCCATCTAACCCTGTTCTCTGTATCCTCCTCGCTCACATCAACCAACTTCATGTCCTCTTTCACTACATCCATAAAGCTTCTCTTTGGTCTTCCTCTAGACCTCCTGTCTGCCAGTTCCAACCCCAGCATCCTTCTACCAATATACTCACTATCTCTCCTCTGTACATGAACAAACCATCTCATTCTCTCTGACCTTATCTCCAAACATCTAACATGTTCCTCCTACATTGACTCATTCCTGATCCATCTTCGTCTCTCTCAAAGAGAACCTCAGCATCTTCATCTCTGCCACCTCCAGCTCTGCTTCCTGCCTTTTCCTCAGTGCCACTGGCTCTAGACCATAGATCATCGCTGATCTCAACACTGACTTGTAAATCTTTACTTTCGTTCTGGCTGATACTATTTCATCACACATTACTCCTGACACTTTTCTCCATCCAGCTTGAACACGTTTCTTCGCCTCTTTTCCACAATCTCCACTGCTCTGGACTGTTGACCCTAAATACTTAAAATCCTCCACCTTCTTTATCCCCGATCCCTGTAGCCTCATAGTTCTTGCTTCGACTAACCTTCATTCCTCTCCTGTCTAGAGCATTTCTCCACCTCTCCAGCTTTTCCTTCTCTGCCACTCCAGACTTCCTCATAGTTCCTCTCTCTCGACCCTGTCAAAGGCTTTTTCCAGATCTACAAAGACACAATGCAGCTCCCTCTGACCTTCTCTGTATTTCTCTACCAACATTCTTAAAGCAAATACTGCATCTGTAGTACTCTTTCTGGGGATTAAACCATACTGTTGCTCACAAATGCTGACTTTTGCTCTCAGTCTAGTTTCCACTACTTTTTCCCATAACAAACTTCCTTTCCATTCTTTATCCTCTTCAATGCCGTCCTCACTTCACCTTCACTAATCTCTGCTACTTGGTTCAGAGTGTTTATCTTTTCTACCCTTTGCACTCTTTCATTTTCCTCATTTATTAGCTCTTCAAAGTACTATTTCTATCTTCCTATTACTTCTGTGGCACCTGTTTACACACGTCTTTATCCTTAATCACCCGAACCTGCTGCACGTCTTTCCAATCTCTATCTCCCTGTTTTGCCAACCTGTGTAAATCATTCTCTCCCTCCTTACTTTTGTTGTTGTTTGGCCTTTGCCAACTCTACCTTTACCTTGTGCTGCATCTCCCTGTACTTCTGTCTGCTCACTTCAGTCTTCTCAATGTCCCTATTTATCTTTATATACTCCTGCAGTTCCCCATTCCACCACCAAGTCTCCTTATCTACTTTACCTGTCTCCCTGATAACATTAGCTGTAGTTGTCCAGTCATCAGCTCTCCCTGACCACCCAGATTCTTTCTCGACTCCTCCCTGAAAACCATCGAACAATCCTGTCTTTCAGCTTCCACCACTTTGTCCTTTTTTTCTGCCTTTGTCCTCTTTGTCTTTCTTGTCACCAGATTCACCACCATCCTATGCTGACCTGCTACACCCTCACCCACCACTACTTCGCAGTCACTGATCTCCATCAGATTACATAATCTATACAAGCTATAGTCTACCTGTGAGCTCCTTCCTACACTCTTATAAGTTACCCTATGCTCATGGCTCTTCTGGAAAAGAATTCACTGCAGCCATTTCCATCCTATTTTTTAAAAGTCTACCACTATCTCTCCCTCTGTGTACCTGTCCTGAAAACAAAACCTGCCCATCACTTCTTCATCACCTCTATTTCCTATGTCCATTGAAGACTGCACCAATTACCACTCTCTCACCTATGGGGATATTCTGCATCACCTCATCTAACTCACTATAGAACAGTGGTTCTTAACCTGGGTTCGATCGAACCCTAGGGGTTCGGTGAGTCGGTCTCAGGGATTCGGCATCGCCTCTGGCGCTGAGGTCCGGACGCACCCGAATTATCGTGTAAATTTGTGATGACACGCCCCGCTTGGCCATCACTGGCTACAGAGGATCATGCTTCACTGTTTGGCCAATCAGTGCTGAGGGGAATTTAGTGCGCATAGTAGTCAACGTGTGACTGTCATGGTAGTACGTCGTGTGATTTGTTTGTTCATATTTGAATCCATACTAACTATGTCGGGCAAAAGAAGAAAGTGGTCGGACGAATATGTACAACATGGATTCACGTGAGCGTCATATCTGCATGGTTTGCAACGCCAAGTTGAGCACTGGAAAAACTGAAGGAACACTTCTTGTACGTAGCTGCGTGGAGATGGAGAATACAAGAAATAATTTTTATTTTTCACTAAAGAGGGGTTCGGTGAATGCGCATTTGAAACTGGTGGGGTTCAGAACCTCCAACAAGGTTAAGAACCACTGCTATAGAATGTTTCCTTCTCCTCTTATTTACATCCCATCTGTGGGGCATAGCCACTAATAACATTTAACATAACACCTTCAATTTCAAGCTTCATACTCTTCAGGCTTTCTGACACTTTTTACTTCCAGGACATTCCTAACAAACTCCTCTTTTAGGATAAACCCTACTCCATTTATCTCCCTATCAATACCATAGTAGTACAACTTAAAACCTGCACCTAAGCTTCTCATCTTGCTACCTTTCCACCTGGTCTCCTGGACACACAGTATATCAATCCTTCTCTGCTTCATGTCAACCAACTCTCTAGCTTTTCCCGTCATCGTCCGAATATATTTAAAGTCCCTACTTTCAGTTCCAGAATCTTGCCTTTCCTCTTTTCTCTATGTTTCTGAACCAGTAGCTCAATTTCCATTGTTACCCTGTAGGTTATCGGCATCAATAGCGGTAGTTGTTAACACAGGCCTCGACCGATTCGGTATTGGAGTCGTAATTTTGATTCACATACTTGCTTGTGACCTCCTAAGGCTGCATTCAAGAGGTTAAAGTATGATTGCTTAAAAATGTTTCAGACATCTTATCATCAAATGTATTATTTATTTCAATATATATCCATAACATTTTTTAGGATGGTTTCTTATTTTTATTTGTCCTTATAGTCAGCATTTATATATTTATTTCAAATTAAATTTAATAAATGTATTCACAAATATTGAAAAATAAGTATATTTTTGAAATATTTTTCGAGGTTTTGTTCCTTCTTTCTAATGGCTTGACGGTACCTTACAATAGTCACAGCATGTTATGTGGCCCCTGAGGAAATTTTATTGCTCACCCTTGTTCTACTGTCTGAGGACTGACGTGATAACATGAAAAAAATCATGCTTTTTCTGTAGAATTATTTAGGCTTCCATAAGTAGTTAAGTTCAAACTGTCTTAGGTGGTTTATTAAGAAGCCAATGAACAGTTTGTAAGACAATGAAATCCGACTTCTAAAAATAAACATTTCTTCTTCCGACGTCAGCAGCCTGGAACGTTGTCGTCGGAAACACAATAAGTTGTTGTGAAACTAATCAATGATGCTTTTCTTCCCGAATACGTGCGACTCCAGGCTGAAGCTTCAGGTTGATTTGACCTGACGGAAGTGAGAGTCGAGGTGACTCACAGCAAATGTATTCTTGAACCATCGCACAATTACGCAGAGCAAGAGTGACTCATTGAATGTTTGTTTTGCGGCAGCTTCTTCCAGAGCCTCGCTTTATGACTTTAAAATGAACCTGGCAAACTTTCAATCTAAACTGCAAACAAGTTTTGCAGCATAATAAGAGACAGCAGTGCTGGGATGTCAGGCCGGTGTGGGAAGAGAGTGTTAGTGAAAGTTATACTCGCCATCGACAAACATGGCGAACAGAGAAATAGTTCAACAGTTTTGGAACTCATTACATTACTCTTGTCTTATTTAAACGTGTTAACATGACCACCTTACACAACAACTCCTGAGAAGGATTTTTTTTTTTTCACGTCAGAATCAACTTCCAATGTTTCCAGGTATTTTTACACATGATATATATTTCCAATATCCTGGATGTGGCTGAGTGAATAGTAAAGCCAGAGAAAAACGAATGTCAGTCACACACACCCTTAAGACACTTGAACTTCATACTATCAAGCATACTTAAGTATAAGTACCAGTATAGCAAGTATACGAAGGTATATGTACTTGTAGTGTACTACAGGTGTACTACTTGAAAGGTTCTTCGGACTAAATTGTAACATTTTAAGTTTATTGAAGTATTTTCAAGTATATTAATCTCTATACTAACAGTGTCTTCTCCGAGTCAATAGTTTAATTTATAGAAGTAAGCTCAAAGTACACTATTCCCTTCCATTCGAATTGACTAAGTATGTACTTCTATCACGTGTCTTGCTCAAATGTAAAATTACATTTAACCGGAAACCTCAAGTGTCCTGGTTATCGACCGGACCAATACAACACCATATGTCACCTGTAGATTCTGGACGTACAAAACATGTTTGTGTCACGATAGATGCATCAAACGTCAAAAAGGTTGAATGTTTCTCTTTTTCTGAGTGTGCATGTCTTTAGGGTACATGAGGGTGATTGGATTAGCTCTGTAACGACATGATCATACACATTTAATATGGGGGGAAATACATCAAAGCAACAATTTCACCAAAAGTCTGTTTTCTGCAACCCATCACTCACTCCCAGAATGCTTTGCACACTTTACTTCTGGATCACCACAATAATAAAAGTTGACAGAAAAAAGTACTACACTGCACTTAGAGTATAATTTAGTATGAGTAAATACATTTTTTAATCGTGTTATATCTTGTATTTGTAAACTGATCTGCACTCCCACCTGTTGGTTGATGAGTATCATAGCATCGTCACTTCTACTATTTATATTTGGGCCTGAAGCTTAAACTCACATGAATACAATTTAAGAAAAACATTTTTTGTTAAAATAAAATTCTGACCCTGTTGAATCTCTCTCTTAAATAAATATTTGACCTCTATTGTACTCATCGGTATATGTCTCTTTGTACGTAACTATTAATTGAAATATTTACTTTAGAAAATGTGCTTAAGCCCGCCCACTGATTACAAAATGTCCGCCTACTTTTGGCCCCTCCCACACAGAGTATGGGCTTACTGGTTTGCACATGCGTTTACGTATCCATAACAAACAATTTGCAAAACAAGAGTGAATGTTGTCAAATATATCAAAATAATTGGAATATGAGATTCGAATTTCTCAATAAGAAATTACGCGCGTTTACAACTCTGGCGTACTTTTGAGAGATTCTTTTCGCAAGATTTATAAATGCAACTCACATTCACAAATACCCTACATATTCCTCTCTCTGTGTTTGATGATCTACTGACTCCTTCAAGAAACGTCTTAAGACATTTTTATTTGTTCAGGCTTTTCCTTGATTTTCTGGAACTCCTGTTGTGTTATCAGTTTTATCTTGACCTTTAAAGTATATATTTTATTGAATATTGTTTTGATTGTTTAAGCGCTTTGTGACCCTGGTCTGGAAAAACGCTATACAAATACAAATTACTTACTTACTTACATATTTTCTACCACTAGATGGCAGCGTTGTAAGACAATTGCCCTTTTTTCTACGGACCCCCAGACATGGAAAAACAGGTTAAAATAATAGTTTGTGGCAGGGACGGGTCTAGGCAGGGGCAAGAGGGGGCCTGGCCCCCTCATATAAATGTTGTGCCCTCTCAAACTTGCATGTAAGTAAGTAAGTAACAGCACAATGCCCCCTCAAGATTTGTGGCTGCCCCCTCATACATGCCTGTCTAGACCCGGCCCTGGTTTGTGGTGACAAATATTAAAGAAAATACGATTGAAAAATCGCTGATACAGTTCATTTCACTGGAAATGAGTTATTTCCACAGGTCTTAAAAAACAACACAGCATTTAATTGTAATGTAACAAAAGGAATAAACATCACATTTTGTCTCCACAGTCACATCAATTGATTTATTTTAGTGATCACGTGATATGATGTGCTTTTATTAAGTTAAGTGTTCCATTTATTTGCCAGCTCTTAGTGCGACTGTGATCCTGAGAACATTGAGAAGCAGAACAAGTTAAAAGATCCTCATCCTGTGCACTTTTTGAGTTATTCTAGCCACGAATAAACAATAATGATAATGAAAGCTGAAACACAACAAGGTTTGATGCGCTTTCTTCCCAGAATCATGACATCACGTCTTTATCTGTCACACACACAGGTGTGTCCACACCTTTTACTGTCCAAAGCTCAAAGTTCAGCTGAGCAGAGGAAATCCAGGCTGACACCACGGACCAGAAAAAATCCCAGAGAAATATCAACATTTCTCCTCGGCTTGGGCCGCGGATACAAATCCGACTTGTGTTGAGGACTCGAAGGACGTGAGTCTCCGAACACGTCCACTCATGGATTGTACCTGACTGTTGCTGCAGAGCTTCAGGGCGGACGAACAACCAAACTCCTCACAGACCGACTGGCATCCATCTTGGACAGAGAGGTGTGTTTGACAATCATGGTTGACCATTAAATCCAATTTTATTGATGTACAGTTTATTACAAGTTAAAGTAGATTATTGTGTTTGTATTTTGTCTTTTTTTATCCTAGAAAGAATATACATTGTTTCTCATTTCCTAGTTTCATGTGTAGATCCAAAACATTTCAGTTACAAACTATAAACAAAATAAAAAAAACACTACTATAAAAACCTTTTTAAACATTTCCAAACAAGCCTACCATCATTAGGGATGCATCTTATCATGGCAATATATTCAGGGAAACTGAACATTTTCATTGAGGTATGAAATTGAAAAATAACACATAAAAGAAAAATGTCAATTTTGATAAATTATAAAGTTGGATATATTTTTAATTGACGTGTATATTCGTATATGGTTTTAGTATTTAACAGGAAGATTTTAGCTTATATCTTACACTTTTCCTTGATTCTATGGGACTACCGTGTTTGTCTTGGTGTTATCGTGACCTTTAAAGTATATAGTTTATTGGGTATTGTTTTAATTGTTTAAGTGCTTCGTGACCCTGGTCTGGAAAAGTGCTATATAAATATTACTTACTTACTTACTTATATACTAAACTAAATGTCAAATATAAGACATTTTATTTTTTTACTTAAACTGGAAGATGTAAACTTGTTGATAAGCAATGTTTCTGCATCTTAACATTTGTGAACTGTTGTTTCCATCTGTTTTTAAATGCTACGGCTGTGTTTGCTCTGCTCCCAGCAGGCCTCTGTTATCACCTGAGAGCAGCAGCAACATCTGGACACATGGAGCCCGGAGGTGGACGTCTGCCGCTTCAGGTGGTCGGGGAGAACGAGGCGCTGCAGCAGTTCTTCAGCGGTAAATCCAATTTTGTTTTTGTCAAATAACAAATTAACTATTGTGCTTACTCCTGCATACTTACGTTTTTGCTCTATGGTGACATGTTGATGAATATACATTGTCCTAATTCAAATAAAGAAAACATTTTGTTGTCATTTAGTGTGTATAAACGTGGGCTCTGGGTCAAACATCACACGTTTAAATGGTATCGAAACACTCTATCAGTGTTTATCTGGATCTTGTTCTTCAATGACATTACATTTAAAGAGTTCAATCATAACATAGTTATCTCAAGACAATTTACAGTTTAAATAAAACTATATCAGAGAAAAGAAAAAGCTCCCTGTGACTCATCAATGGGTGAAAGTGGAGAGCAGGTGAACTTTGATTTTTTATTATAAAACCATCTATGAATATGTCTTGAAATAAGATTTTATTTTCATTCAATATCTAATTTGTTTTCAATGGATATAATAAAAAAAATGTGACGTATTAAATTAAATTAAATTAAATTTTCATTAATTTAAAGTGTCTTATCATAACAATTATCTCAATACACTTTACAGTTTAAGTAAGACTATAGTGGAGAAAGGAAAAACAAAATGTCATTGAAACGTCTCACACCCCTGCACCACACCTGGAACACTTGAATGTATTGAATTGTATCGAACGATGACCTCGATCAATGTATGAATTATTGTGTGTCAGCAGGTCAGGACGTGAGCGGCGTGCTGGACAGCTCCGGGGTGGAGGTGGACACCAGCATCCTGGAGCATTATCTCAGCACCGACATGGATCCTAATAACTTGTAAGACGTGTTCACGAGTTGTGTTGAGACGCCTGGACGTTTTGACCTAATTCATTATCTGTAGTTTTGTACCTACAGTGCTGTTTAACAATAGTGCGGTTTTAAACCCTGACTTTTATTAAAATAAGGCAGTAATATATTTGTACATGCTCTTAATTTACAGTTTAATTCTGTTTTTCATGATTATTCTCTGCTAAATTGTCGCAGCTTGCTCCCTGAATCTCCTCCTGACTCCTGCTCAGATGCTTGCTCACCTGCACGGATACCTGGTATTGAACCTTCACCTGTTACCCGTGAGTAGAGAAGCTCATCACTTCATCATCATCATCTTCTTGTGTCTTCAGATCTACAGCAGGAGCATCTCTACTGGCCCCGCCAGCAGGTCTACCCAGCACAGCCCTCTTCCTCGTGTCGCTTCAGGGATCAGGGTTCCGGGCACGTCCACCCTGGTCTGCTGCAGGACCATCAACTCTTCGCCCTCAACGGCATGTCCGTCAAGCCGGGACCTTCGCCCCCCCCACCTGCTGCCTCCTCTCAACTCACACCCGAACACTTGATCCATCAGACCGACCGATGCCATCAGACCTACACGCCACCGACTCCCCCTTCTCCGGCCACACTTCCCTCTGAAGGCGTCTCTGGACACAGTCGAGGTCTGACCTCTGGACTAAGGTCTCACACACCAACTCACCATCAGGCCAGCACACAACAAACCTGGTGAGTCGAAGCTTAGAATAATATTCATATTACCGTCGTGTGACTCCACCCCTTTGTTTTTGAATATATTCAACACAGGCAATGAGAAGCCAAAACATTACGACTAGTCTCATAATCCACTTCTTTCTGATACATATTACCCTTTGGACCTAAAGTGAAAAATGGATAAATAAAATAATATTGTAAATTATAATCAAAGTTAAACAATTAGGACAATAAAATTAAATGTTTTTTTATATATATATATTTTTTCAAATATTCAAATTTCATATTTCCAGTATTTCTTTTAACCTTTATTTAATTTATACATTCTTAACTTGTTATATTCATTCATATGTTTGTATTGATATTGATATACATTATTCTGTTATATTAAAAGAAAAAGCCAAAAATGACTAAATATACACACATTATATATGATAGAGGTGTGTATGGGCAAGAATGTGGCAATACGATACATATCATGATACAGGGGCAACAAATACAATACACTGCAATATATGGCCATACTGTAGAAACAAGGATATATTTGTAGTATTGTCGAGTACTTGACTCTAGTGTTGCAGAATTCACAGAAAACATGACTCTTGATGAAGTCGTAACTGCTTTCATTTGTTTGGAAACCAAAATATGCCGAAACATCAGCTTTACAAGCGGCTGGAGTCGACTGTATCCTCTCGTCCTCAGTCTGGCTGTTTTTGTATGGTTCCTTTTGACCTAATGACCGCAGCCATCTAGTGAAGGGAAGTTAAATTGCAATCCAAAAATGAACAAACGCAATCAATATTTGAACTTTAATTCTAAAAAATATTATTATTTTATACAATTTTTTTTATAAAATGAGCCATAAAATAACTCTGATACAAATTAAATAAAATTACAAATCCAAAAAACACTACATTTTCTTTATAATATTAAATATATATTTTTGGGGGGTCATTACAGTTTTGTTGAATGAAGATATGGTATCATAAAAAAAACATTCTGATATATTGGTGTATGGATATTTACTTTTATGCATAACTACATAATTAGTGTAGAATATTTGTGTATTTTGGTTATTTTAAAAAACAGTGTCAAACTTTAACATGCAAAAGACAACAAAATCAACATTCCGTGAACAATCTATTGGCATTCCCTTAAAATCATGAAAAACTTGATTATTCATTGAAATGTGTCGTCGGCAGCTGAAATCTAGACGGTGGTGCCAGATACACGTTGAACACACAATTCTTACTTCTTTCTGTGGAGACAATAACCTTCTGTCGTCTCCTCAGCTCTGCAGACGGTAGAAAGAGAAGAAGGAGTGAGTCAGAAACGGCTCCAGCAACGATCCATCAGTCAGGGTGTGAGGGGGAGAGCAGCAGTCTGGGGTCATTCCAGATGCTGACCTGGGAACCCTACCGGCCGGAGCAGTGGAGCAGCTTGTTGGACGGCAGCTACCAGATCTTGTAAGAGCAGCTTCCTCACGCTTGTAGATCCAGAGAGATCTTCATCTTCTTCTTTCTTCCCAGGTCGGCTCCTGCTTATCACGTCGAGACCGACAAGGGCTTCAACTACTCGTCGTTCGACGAGGCTTTCATCTGCCAGAAGAAGAACCACTTCCAGGTCACGGTTCACATCGGGGTCGTGGCAGAGGCGCGATACGTCCGAACGCCAAGTGGACCGCAAGCGGTGGACAAGTTCCTGGTCAAAGTCTTTGGAGTCAAGGTCTTTACTTCGGTGTACTTTTGATGGTATTCACTCAAATTCCTTTTTTTAATGTCATCATTTCACTCCTGCAGCGTGAAGCTCCGAGTTACCAGGTGACCATTGAGCAGTCGCAACCTGACCGCAGCAAGAAGCCTTTTCAAACTGTCAGGTAGAAGATTCAATCCTGGACTTTGGAATTTCAGTGCATGTATTCACACACACATATACAGTATATTACTTGAATAAACAACATAAACAACATGTTATAGGATGGTTGCAGCTGTTAGCAACTAGCTAAGATAGCAAAAAAAAAACTTAATTTTAACAATCTATGATGAGTTAAGAGGTGGTACGGTCAAACTTATCTATCTAACTACCAAAAACACTTAATGAATCAATCCAGTTGTGATCATGAAACTAATAGAAAATGGATTTAAAACACAAATGTTTTAATGCACAAGTTCTATTGTCCATGCTCTGTAAAAATGACAAAAACAAGTGTAGATTTATACGACAATGACATTGAAACTTGCTTTATTAGTTTTAATAGTTTTAGTTCTGATAGGTTTAGATACATTGTTGATGCTTTGGTGTTTATTTTATTTTATTTTATTTTATTTTATTTTATTTTATTTATTTTTTTTACTGTCGTTATATTCAGTTACTGTTGTTGTTATTTAATGCTATCGTCCTCTTCTGTGTGCTGTTTTGGTTTTTCTCTATTCCTTCTATACTACTGGAAAACAGAAATTTCCCTGAGAGTGTCATCTCAAAGGGATCAATAAAGTGCAGTCTAAGTCTAAGTCTAAGTCTAAATGATAGACCGGGCAGCACAGGTGTCCTAGGAGTCCTGACCCACCTGGGTTTGTGTACTTCATGACTCAACAGCAGATTATAGACCAACACCTCAACAACTTAAAAAGTCATACGTGGATATAAAGGCAGCACAGTGTGCAGGTGGTTAGTGCTGCAGCCCGTAGCAAGAAGGTTGTGGGTTCGATTCCTATTGAGTCTTTCTTTCCTGTCCCAGGGTGAGTCTGCCTGCAGGTAAGATCACCAAAGTGACTCTGGGTCGACTCCACTTCAGCGAAACAACTGCCAACAACATGAGGAAGAAAGGAAAACCCAACCCAGACCAGAGGTGCGTGTGTGAGTTGTGTAGTTTGTGTATTTTAAAAAACATACGTGCTGCTAAATACACATGTTGCTCTGTAGATATTTTCAGATGGTGGTGGCCTTGTACGCTTTAGTGAGAGAAGAATCTTTCCTGCTGACGGCGCTGATGTCTGAGAAGATCATTGTCAGGGTAACAACACAGTCACTATGTAACAATTACAAGTAACTATGAAATCACGTTGATTTAGATTCCATGTTGTTTTTTTTAGGCTTCAAACCCAGGTCAGTTCGAGACAGACGGGGACACCTTGTGGCAGCGCGGGGTATTGCCAGAGGCGCTCGTGTGCCAGGGCAGGGTTGGCATCAACACTGACAGTCCTGACGAGGCTCTGGTCGTCTGTGGAAACGCAAAAGTGATGGGAACTGTCATGCAGCCTTCCGACCGCCGTGCTAAAGAGAACATACACGAGGTGATATGATCTTATTAGTTTATTTACTAGTTGTATTTACGACACCATTCAACGAGCCAATTGGATATAGAAACATGATATTTTGGTTCTGTTTGACTGGTAAAAAAAAAACACTCAACCTGTGAAAATAGCTCTGGCTTTCTGTAGTTGTTGACAAAAATGTGTTTTATTTTAGGTGGATTCAGAAACGCAGCTGAAGAGAATCAATCAAATGAGACTTGTTGAGTTTGACTACAGACCAGAGTTCGCCTCCACCATGGGTATCGACCACAGTCACCAGACCGGTACGAGAATAACGATGGACTTTTTTAAAGTAGAATGTGTTTGAATTGAATACATTTGACTTTGTGAAAATAAAATAAAGTTTCTTTACCCTTGTGTTATCACAGGTATAATAGTTTATGCATATATTTATTAAACTATATCATATTGTATTGTGTATTGTGTTTTACAGTATATTAATTGTATAAGGATATTAATATTATCTGATATGTTATATATTCTTATAGATTTATATAAATTACGCTTTTTTCGGTCAAATTTAAGTAAAAAAAGTTAAATGTTTTATACATTTTCGTAATAAAATTATGATATTATACATTCCACATGTAAATAAATAAACAAACAAGGATCAAGTTCATTCAAAAATATAAATAAGAAGGCACCATCTTTTTTTTTCATGTAGGAATCCTGGCTCAGGAAGTGAAGGAGTTGTTACCTTCAGCAGTGAAGGAAGTTGGAGACGTCACCTGTTCTGATGGAGAGAAGATTCCTAACTTCCTCATGGTGGACAAGGTGGACGATCGCTGGCCGGAATGTTGGCGACTACAGTCACATGTCATGTTGAACCCGAGCTCTCGGTCTTGCAGGACCAGATCTTCATGGAGAACGTCGGAGCCGTGCAGCAGCTCTCCAAACTCACGGACAACCTGGAGACTCGGATCAAAGAGCTGGAGGGTTGGAACACTCGCCTGGCCAAGCTCAAGAGTTTGAGCGGCAGCTTGAGATCTGCAGGGTGATTCATATCTGCTTGAAAGAGTTAACGTTTAAAAGACAGAATCAATCCACTGTGGACTGAGAGTTTATGTGATTTCACAATACATTTATCGTCTGTGGAAACAATCTTGCATCACCTGCAGTTCCTCAGTGATAATTGTTGTCGTAAAATATGAGCAAACGTTCATTTTAAAATCATTCAACTGGAGCCACTTCACTTAAACTCTGGCGAGACATTGGATTCATGAAGAAAAGATTGATCGCAAGGGATCAATAAAGTTTTACCTTACCTTACCTTTTTAAAAAGTGAATCTTTTACGACCATATAGACGATTATATGTGTTGTATAAAAGAAGGTGTGCGACGAATGTGGGTCAAAAGTCAAGGACAGTCGAGCCTCTGAAGGCTACTGTTTATTTATCAGATTACGTAACTCGTTTTTTTTACTCTGCAGTTTGTTTATGATGGAATTCTTCAGTTTTATTGGAATGTTTTACTCTTTAGGTAAAGATTATTGATTATTTCAAAGTTGTCTTATTTAAATCACATGTTATTTATCATTGTTTTTTTTAGTAAGAATATAATGCTTTAAAAAAAAAAAAGAGTAAATAAACCAATAAAAACTTTTTTTTTTTCATTCTAGGAAACTCAGGAAACAAAGTTGTGTTTCCGTGGCAACAAGTCAGGACTCTAAACCCGGGAAGGAGCCGAAGCAGAGCCGGAGTCAAAAGTACCATCACTGTATGCAGCACAAAGTCTTCCAGGCCAGCGTCTTCACCCTTTTAGCAACCATGGCTTTCTGGTGAGCGACCTGAAGACATTCTCTCATTTAAAACCCCGAGAAACAATGCTTTTGTTTGGTTTCATGCAGCGTCATCTCCATCACAGCCCTCTACCTGGCGACTCTGACCGAGGACAACTCTGTGACCTTGCCTGGCTACAAGTAAACATTTTTTCCTTGAAGATTATCATGAAGTTATCTTTAGGAAAAAAAGTTGTAGATGTGTTTATCTTTCCTTCTTCAGTAACTGCACTGAGGTTCCGTGTCCTGCGTTGCCGACAGAATCCACGACAGGTAAACATAGATGCTCTTCTAAATGATCCAAATTATCATTCATCTTGATTTTTTTTTATAATGTTTTACCATTTTACAGACTCACCAACCATCCCTTCAGGGTCGTGGCCCCCTGATGTAGACTTCTGTGACCTGCTCTACTGCGACCAGGTGTACTGCTGTCCATCACCGCCAGGGGGAGACACAGGGTTCAACATCAACTCCACGTACGAAGGTCTGAGCCGGACTTAATTTGATTCTATCATAGTAGAACTATTTTAAAATGCGTTATGAGTGAGAGTTTCTGTCCCTTTTTCCACAATAACTCAAGTTTTCAAAATGTATTCCTTAGAGATTTAACATAACTGTGAGTTTAAATAAAATACAAATAAATCTGCGAGCTGTATCGATCGATTTTAACAGTTTTGTATCAATAACTTAACATAACTCTCTCCTGGATTTATTAGTTAATTAAAATAAAGATTTAGTTTTTATGCCACTTCATAAATACAATGTCAGGATTGTTAGGATTAACTTAAACTAATATTGATTTGTGTAAAAATCGCTTCCTAACTGGCCTCCTGTCTAAAATTAAATTACATTATGACTTTCTACTCAATAAATATTCTCTAAACAACAGTCTCGCTCCCTCTCAGTGAACTCGTCGTTTGTGTTTTGAGGATTTTTACTGTCACGACTGTTCATCATCAGTGGAATAGTAGTTTCTGCTTTAAGAAACCATTTATATTTTTAATCGGACCAATGATTCTGGATTTATTTTACCGATAAGCCTGTGTAACTCCTGACACATGTGCAGGTGAATCTGCTCTGTGTTTGGATCATCCTATTGAAGGAATCATCAGGGTTTGAGTCATTAGTATTGTGCGGACAGGATTGCCAATAAAAGTTTAAATTGCTGCATTTACTAAACATCGAGTTTCTCTCTGTGTTTATTGTTGTTTTTTTCTCTGCAGGAAATGGAAAACAAAAAGTGATTGAAAAGCTCCTAAAATCCCAAGACTGTAAGTTCTGTGCTCACACCTCTCCTGAGACTGACCCACTAACTTGTGTTGTGTGTCAGGGAGGAACACAACCATCCACACCATCATGATCAAAGAGAGTCAGCAGGTCATCGACAGCAAATACTGTGTGAGGGATGAATGCAGGTGAGAGAACATTCAAGATAATATACCTTCACGTGCACATTTGTGACATGTTTGTTCATCTCTTTCAGAGCCGGAAGATTCGTCTTCCGAGTTCCCATCAGCCAGTTTGTGCCAGAAAACATGAAAGTCACTCTGCTGATGAAGTATGAACAACATTGATATAGTTCTACTTGTTTGTAGTTCATGACTTTAGAATCAGAAAATGTTATTGCCGGTGTAAACACATGCCATTACAGTATGAAAGTAATGCAATTATGTGAATAATAAAATACAATAATAAATAATTATTATAAATAATAAAGGAGAGATATTGCCATAAAATGGCATGTAAATAATGTATAACTAATAATAAAAAAAATACATTGAATTTAATATAATGTATGGTCCGCACAGAAGACGTAAAGTATTTTAATGAAGAGAATAACACGTAAAATATAAAGCCATTATTTAGACAACCTGTGGTTAATGTTTTATTAAATAATAATTAATTTCTTATGTATACGTTTCACTCATCCCTAAAGTAGTTTTGATACTGTACATTGTCATTATATCAGAAAGCGTCTATAATATATATATTTATATATATAATATCATTGAATCATTTGCATCATATATATATATATATGTTTACTAAAGTTGATTTCCAAGGTTAAAAGTCCTAAACATATGGCTTTTATTTTTTTAAATGATTATAGATTTAATTTATTCATTTACCAAATTCAGGAAATTCATTTTTATACTTTTTTGTAGAGAGTTTATAGTAAATAAAACAATATTAATTTATATAGCAGCTGTCAGACCAACAATAGTTTCTTGAATGCTTTACATAATAGCATTTATAGCATGAGCAATAGAATTGATAACAAACGTGATTAATTTTAAATGACAGAATACATTATGAACAGCTTTAAAAAATATTATAAGAAAAACAAGATATACTGTGTGAGGTATTAAAATAGCTCAGTGTAATGGAGTGATTGAACGAGAGTTTAAAGCCATTTATGAATCCAGTTAAGAGTTTAAAGAGCACAAAAATACAGATGTTACTAATAAAAGCTGATATCTAAAATGTATATTTAAAGAGAAAGCTTGACAGTAAAGATGAAACAGGTAATAATGGATGAATTACCTCAGCCAAGGAGGTAATGTGGTCATCAACCGCCCCCTGCTGTCCCAGTGAAGAATAACAGTCTGAAAACATGTAGACTATGAGCATGAACAGTTGCAAATGATTCAATGATATTGTTTCATGTGTTGTAGTTCGACGGAGGTGTTGGTCGTCCATCTTTGTAGTTTTGTGGAGTCGGAGGTTTGCTCTTCCCTCTTGGACATAAGCACGGTCAACGGGATCAGATATCCGGGGAACACTCAGGTGCGTGCACGTCGATCATCACGGTGAAATAAAACAAGAGTGAAAATGGCTGAAGCCGTTTCCTTTGTGACCATGTTGTTGTTCCTCGGCTGTGAGAGTCAATAACGCAGAACAAGTGCTCGATGAATAATGAAGGAGTGTCATCGAGATGACAACATGCTAATCACAGTTACACCCGGCGGACCTGTCAATCAACCACCAAATATCTATACTTGATATCACCAAATATATTTAAAAATCTATCGCTGGTTGAACAACACACATACTTTTGTTTGATTTTATGAGATGTTTGTCACTTTAAATAAATGTTCTAAGATTTACTAAACATGAACTAAAAGTGTTTTATCTAAATGAGGTTGTGAGTCTTAACATGTGTGTCCATGCAGGGGGAACATGAATGGCCTCTTCACGTGGCTCGTCTTTACCGAAGCTCCTACCACTTTCGCTCCACTGTTGCTGTGAGTTCACTTGATCATTTGTTTTATTTGTTGCTCATTTTATTTTGTCATGTAGATGTGTTTCGTGAAGACTGTGAGCATTAATTACATTTTTTTTATTAGAGAAAATAAAGATTGTATTCATTTTAATAATGCAATACAATATCATTTGGTTAAAAATGTGATATTTGAGATGTTTATTCTTTTTGTGAATTTCCAGGCATAGGAAATTGTCCATGGTCTTGTTGATATGTCAACGTTTCCATGTACATTTCATGAGCTGAACATACACTTGTGTAAATACAAATGTTTTGAACTTTGAACATGAAAATTTATTTTAAAAAAGCAACTCGATTCGCTTCTGCTGATGTTCTCAACAAGTATTAAACGTGAAATATTAATACTGCTTGATCGATCAACTGGCTTTTCCTTGATTTTCTGGAACTCCTGTTGTATTATCAGTTTTATCTTGACCTTTAAAGTATATATGTTATTGAATTTTGTTTTGATTGTTTAAGCGCTTTGTGACCCTGGTCTGGAAAAGCGCTATATAAATAAAAATGACTTACTTACTTACTTGCAGGGTCAGGCAGACTGCAGTACCGACCGTCACTTCGGGGGGGCGCTCTTCACAGACTACCACTTCCACTTCTACAGAAGATGCACTGACTGAGAGAAAAACTCCAACTCTTTCACCAACAACTGTTTTAAAAAAACTGTATTTCAATCCTCCTATTTTCAGCCAATGAAGTCACATCTTTAATGTCACTTTTTAACTAAAATTCAGTCAAGAAATCTGTTCGCTGCTTTTGTTGTTCTGTAAATTGTTGTTCTGTGTTTCTTATGTGACATTGTTTGAAAAAATTAAACATTGGTGTCTATTGAATGTAATGAAATATATATAAATTACTTATACTTACTTACTTACTTATAATAGATGAAATTAAATTAGTGAATGAAGGGTTATAAATATGATTTTATTTTAAATGTATTTATTTATTTGGAAACTAAATACGCTATAAAGATCTATTTGTATATATTGTTTATTTATAAGGTTATGAAATGAATGATTTTTTCCTTCTACTTTTAGTTTGTAGGTAGATTCATCAATTATCAAAAACATGTTTGTCTACTTTCGTTTTCTTCTTTATTAAATTGAGAAAATAAAACTTTGAATACAACATTAAAATGTGGATGCATGTGACTCGCATGTTTCCTCTGCCTCCACGTGAGCCGGGCTAGCTGGGACAGCCTGTAGAAATTAAGCAGGGGAGTTAAGAAACATGGAGAATTCTTAAGAGAGTGTGTTTGGTCAGGTTCCTCGAGAGAAGACACACAATCACACGGAGTGATGACTAATTCAGGTGGAGGAGGTCGACGCACAAACCTAATTAGGTGTCGGTCGACGGGTCAGTTGTCCGAGCTTCAGTTGCAGTGGAGAGACGCTCTCAGGACGGAAGGGTCGGGATGGACGGATCACTCATGGTGAGTCTGAATAAAGTATGTTTAGTATCTAAAGTCTTATTGGAGAAACATTGAATATACAGTCAAAGGGTGAAACTAATATAATGAAAGTGTTCTTGTTGAAACTGTCAACTTTAAATACAGTTTTTATTCTTCCCGTCAACACAACAAAAACCAAGAACTTTGACACTCTAAATTTTCTTTAGGTGTGATTGTGTTTGTGTGTATGGTTGTGTGTCTCTGTGTGCTACCTTTTGAGAGTGTCCCTGGCCTCTGTCCCGAAGTAGCTGGGATGGGATCCACCTCACTCTCTCTTTCAAGAAACATCTTAAGACGTTTTTATTTGTTCAGGCTTTTCCTTGATTAACTGGAACTCCTGTTGTGTTATCAGTTTTATCTTGACCTTTGAAGTATATATTTTATTGAGTATTGCTTTAATTGTTTAAGCTTTACTGCTACTCGTTCAGCTGGTGCTGCCTTGCAGCCTACTGCCATCATAACTCTCTCTGATTGGCTGCTTTTCAAGACAAACCTTTTTTTTTTTGCTTTTCTTAGGTGGAAAAGTGTATTTGTTTCATTTATTTTTCTGTTTTGTTTGAATTTTAAAAAGTTATATGAATATTTTTTTTGTCTTTATGTATTCGGAATGTCCATTATTTACAATATTTACAATGAAAAATTATATAATTATTTCTTCTGAAAATATTGTGCCTTTTTCAAATTCTGTTTTGATTAACATTATATATCTACAGTAAAGAAAAGCGTACATACATACTCAGACATATTTATTAATATGCAATGCATGGTATTGTGTTGACTTATTATTTATAATAATTATCATTTAGTAATTAAATTAAACATTGAATCAAGTGTCTCCGTTTAATTGTTAAAACAAAACTACAAACTGTTTTAAGTTGCTTTGTTCATATTTTTCATGACACAGAATGAAAATATATTTGAAAATTTTGGTCAAATTAAGGCTGTTAACAAAAATATAATACTCTATAATAACAAGTGTGTGTCACTGATGGTGTCCTCTGTCTGTTGGACACTGACGGACAAACGTTTCCTGTCACCACGGAAACTCTTGTCGATGGTGAAACCGTCTCTTCTCTCCTTCTCAACTTCTGTCTCTGCAGGGAATGTGTAATTAACTGACACCTGATCGTGAGTGTGTTTCTGCAGAGCATGATGGGAGCCCGCCATCTTTCCCAGATAAAAGAAGAGTCAGACAGCAGAGAACACAGGTGAGACCATGACTGGTTCACAGCATACAAACAACAATCGCACGAAGATGTTCAAGTGGATATGAAAGTTGTTTGTCGTGAGTTTGTTGGCTGCTGGTTCGGAGCAAGTTTTTAAAATCAACTAAAGCGTGATGCTTCTTAACCCTGGCTTGCTGGGACGAGCTGCTGACAACATTGTGTTGTATGTTTGTGTTGGATCAATGTTGTTCATGTGTTGGATCTGCAACAGGAGTGTGTTTGTGTGTATTTATCAGTCTGTGTCACAGTAAATCCAGTGAATGTGTGTGTGTGTGTGTGTGTGTGTGTGTGTGTGTGTGTGTGTGTGTGTGTGTGTGTGTGCGGTGTGTGTGTCCGTGCGAGAGAGTGATACTCTCCACTGAAGCCTGATCTTAACTGAAGGATACACGTTACACTGATCAGATTCTGTTGTAAAAACAAATCAGATTTTTTTTGGCGTGTGTTTGTACTTTATCGGTATAAATTGAAAGAAAATTGAGTCATGAGACATGTTTTTATATCTCTAACATCAAAATAAAAAAACATACTAAATAATCCATGTTGTGATTTAACAGTTAACAAAATGTTGAATGAGTATAATGTTTAATTATTGTTAAATGCCTCCCTGCACGTTTACACCCATATTGTTTTTTTGAAAACACAATATCATCCTTGTAAATGTATTTTATTTTGTTTTTTTTTGTTATTTTTTATTTTGTGGCAATAGAATTCTGAAACTTACATCGCTACAGGAACAAAGAATTGTTGAGAAAGTAACTATTGAAAGCCATAGAGCATGATATCAGAAATTCTTAATTAAAACTGTATAAATATATATAATATAATAAAATAAGCACATCAACCGTTTCTTCTCCCCAGCACGTGTGTCCTCCCTCCCATCGTTTCCAAACAGAGTGTGAGATCCAGAGATGCTGCGATGAGAGACGAGGACAGAGACGTGTTGACACTTGAAAGTCCTCTGGTCCAGACAGAGCAGCAGAAGCTCGTGGAGGACAACAGAAGTCTGCTGGAAGAGGTAGAAGAACAGGGAATACATTGTTATTTCTCTTTAGAAATCTGTAATCTCTCTATTTTGCTATTATAATATCACATCTTTTTAAAATCCCTTTAAGAAATAAATAATATGATGCAAACTTGTTCTGTCAAATCTTTGTGAGCAGCTCGGATCCATCGAAGCGGAGCTCAGAGAGTCTCTTCGTCTGGACATGGAACGGCAGCAGGAAGACGAGTTTCTCTGGAGACAAGAGAACAAACTGCTGTGGCAGGATCTTTGCTACCTGACCCTGAGTCAGCGTGTGGCCAAGTGGGTCGACACCTTGTTAAATATTTTTTAGGATAAAATGTATATGTAATGATGACCAACTGTCCCCTCTCTCGTTGACCTCCTGCAGACCCTGGGTCAGCAGCTACTTCAAGATGTTCCCCATGCATATCTACTGTTTACCTGTGCAGCCTGTCAATCAAAGAAGACCGAGGCGGGGCTTGAAGAAGAAGCAGAGATGAGAAATATCTTCTAAAAACATTTGAGGACTTCTTGTTCCTGCGTTGAAGCAGCTTATTGTCTTTCTACAAAACAACTCTCTGAGAAATAAACACACCATTAATGCTTATATAAAAAAAATACTGTGGGTTGTTTTATCTCACTTTCTTTTAATTTGAAGGTTCATTTTGAGCTTTTGTACAGCAACGATATGATGATGAAAGTTCAACGAAGTGATTAATAAAAAAAATAATACATTAAAGCTTATTGTGCCTATTTTCAACGTGCGCAAACCGACGTACTGATTTCCGTGATCTCTTTGAAGAGGCTTTACGTTCCTTACGTAGTTACGTCATCGCCGTGGTCCAGCCCTTCTACGTTGAGTGTTCAGCACCACAGACATCATGGTGAGATTAATGTCCCTTATTTGTCTTTATTTTGCATTCCACGAATGCCAAATATACTCGAATGTATGCTTGAATGTTTATAGATCATATTAAACCACGTTGTTAATGTATTTGTCTTTGTTTTATCTGTTCTAAAAACGATGTTAGCATGCCGGGCTAGCCGGCGACCACATGGGCATTGTGACTGCATTAGCTGCTACGCTAACTGTAACAGTTTCCCTATTTCTGGGTTTTATGACATAGTTGGAGACATTTTCCAGTTCAATTTCTATTAACAGCAGCGTTATATCAAGATTTAATGGCCAAACGATGTGTGACGAAGTCAATGGTGGCTATGTGTAGCATGCTAGTTTAGCTTGTCAGTCTTTGTTGCTGTCATGGTTATAAATGGCAGTTTTAACTTGAATATTACAACCGAACATCACTTTTCACCAGAGCACGCATGACTTCACACACAGAAGGATTGTTTTTACACGGAAAATATGGTGAAAAGCTTGATCTCAGCGATTGCTGTGTAATAGTTCTCAAAGCTTCTAGCGGTTTCCAGGGATGACTGCTGGTGCGTTTACGGAACTCGGAATAAATTGTTGCGCCCACGCCTTTGTAGAAACCTTCGTATAATCAGAATCCTTTAAAGTGTTGCAAGCACAACGTGGACTTTTTTTTTGTGGTGTCAGTACTGAATAAAATAATTAAATTAAATAACAAGGAATAGAAACAGAACCAATCAACAAGGCAGCCATTCTGTGGCGCCTAATATACTCAAGTGTGTGCATATTTGTAACTTTTTAATAATGATAATTTACTGTATTTGTTTATGATTATACATACAATGACTTGTTTATTTACACATGTTTGCAAAATACCGAATCCGATTTTATCTTTGTTTCCCTCAATCACAGTTCTGATTTATAACAATGTATGTTATTATGATTTTTGTGAATGATCAATTCATGTCTTGTCGCCTCAGGCGTCCTTATCAATGGCCCCCGTCAACATCTTCAAGCATGGAGCTGATGAAGAGAAAGCAGAAACTGCTCGATTGGTGAGTTTCTTTTGTATATCTTTGTCGTTGTAATCACTGGTATCAAAAACCTTAGATGACATCTGCTTGTGCTTTCCCTGCAGTCGTCCTTTGTGGGCGCAATTGCCATTGGAGACCTGGTCAAGAGCACTCTGGGACCAAAAGGAATGGTAAGTGCCTTCATATTTACCTAAATCATGTATTAAATTGCTTATGTTTTCTTCTTCATCTTAATTTTTCTGTTTCATAATATAAACAATTGTTTATTTTAGAAATATATATTTTAGACTATGCAAGTCTACAACTTGGCTATAATACCGTTTTTAATGTTAGAATAAATAAATTAAAATATCATGGAGGAATAATATTGTTTTGTGGATGGCTAATGGTTTTAATATGTTTTGTTCGCAGGATAAGATCCTGATCAGTGGAGCAAGGGGTTCCACAGTCACAGTAACCAATGATGGAGCGACTATCCTGAAGGCCATTGGCATTGACAACCCTGCTGCCAAGGTTCTGGTTGGTAAGTAAAAAAAAAAAAAATGATACAAATATTTATGAAACATGTTTTCTAACGTATTTAACGTGAATTTAATTTAATTTTCAGACATGTCAAAGGTTCAAGATGATGAAGTTGGAGATGGAACAACCTCTGTGACTGTTTTGGCTGCTGAGTTGCTCCGGGTATGTCTTGTTTTATTTGTTTATTAATTAAAGGATAAGAGTAACGTTTAAAAGCTCACTTTTGTCTTTAAGCAAGGATAAAACATGTCACTTACTGAAATATCTAATAAAGCTTTATAGGTCGACAAATGGATGTGATTTTGACCATGCACACTTCTGTCATGACAGGAGGCGGAGCTTCTCATTGCTAAGAAAATTCACCCGCAGACCATCATCTCTGGCTGGAGGAAGGCCACACAGGTGGCCAGGGATGCTCTGAGGGAAGCAGCTGTTGACCACAGGTGATTGATTCATCAACCTTTCTATCGACTACTTCTTCGGTAACTTGGGCAAGCTTAACAAGACTTACCTTTTTGCATCTTTAGCAACGATGACGCTCGATTCCAAGAAGATCTGCTCAACATCTCACGTACAACGCTCTCCTCCAAACTCCTAACTCACCATAAAGATCATTTTGCCAAGCTTGCTGTGAACGCTGTCATGAGGCTCAAGGGCTCTGGCAACCTGGAGGCCATCCACGTCATCAAGAAGCTGGGCGGCAGCCTCACAGACTCCTACCTGGATGAAGGTTGGAACATGTGACCTCAGCTGCTGCCTTGTTATTGGTTGATGTCATTTAACGCCTAACGGTTTTCAGGCTTCCTGTTGGACAAGAAGATCGGCGTCAACCAGCCAAAAAGGCTTGAGAATGTCAACATCCTCATCGCCAACACCGGCATGGATACAGACAAGATCAAGGTGGAAACCAAAAGCTTTTAGTCAAGACAGATATTGATGGACGGTCAGTTTTGTGCTTGTTGTTAACCTACTGGTTTATTTCCTTTTTAGATCTTTGGCTCAAGGGTTCGCGTAGACTCGACTGCTAAGGTCGCAGAGATTGAACTGGCAGAGAAGGAGAAGATGAAGGAGAAGGTCGACCGAATCCTCAAACACGGAATTAACTGCTTCATCAACAGGTACAAACGCTTGGTCTTGTTCGTTTCAATCAAACTTAATTTTCTTTAAGTCTTAAATGCCATCAGTTTTTTATTTTTCACCATTTTTTTCTCTTAGCTAAATTACCTGATGTTATAAACGGTTTCGAGGATCCAGGAACATTTTGAAGTCACTCACATATTTGGCTTTACCCTTACTGTGTTCAGGACGGTGCACAAAATGTACCTGCCTTAAAAAAACAAATGTATTATTAAAATTGCTTTTCATGTTTCTGTTGTGCCAAAATGTGGCTGAGTTTGTTCAACATTGTTTAAGGTTGCCAAACACACTAACTTTTCTTGGCACTTTTCGGTTGCTGCAGTTTCCAGCATCAGCCTAGCCAGCTTTAAATGTAGAACAAAAACATTAGGAAACAGATGCATTATATGAGGAAATTATCTGTTTGGCAGAGCTTTCAGCTTTTCTAGTATTTCATTTCCTTCCAAGGCGGTTGGAATAAATTCACTAATTTCTATCTGCTTTATGTGAGCATGTCTTGTATATCAGCTAGTTTGTAATGTTTATTTGTACAGGGGAAGGGGGGGGGGTTCTGAATAGTTACAACTATCCTTTATCCACATCTATATTCAAACATATTTCATCTACTAGTACCGCTTTTTCTTCTCCTCTGAATTATTGTGCCTTATTTCTTTTATTTCTCCACACAGACAGTTGATCTACAACTATCCAGAGCAGTTGTTTGCACAGGCAGGAGTCATGGCCATTGAACATGCTGACTTTGCTGGAGTTGAACGTCTTGCACTGGTCACAGGTATGGAAAAAATTATATCTGAAAATTTCACATTTTTCTTACTTGAATACATTTTTAAGGATTTTTTAAAATTAATTAATTAATCAAAAATATGTACTTTTTTAAAACTAAGGATAACGATTGTACGTTGATAATGTGACCGTCTTAACAAAGATCAAAATCTCTGACCCGCAGGTGGTGAGATCACGTCCACCTTCGACCACCCTGAGATGGTGAAGCTCGGTCACTGCAAGCTTATCGAAGAGGTCATGATCGGAGAAGACATGCTCATCCACTTCTCTGGGGTGGAGATGGGTACGTAAGGACACGCCTTGTCTCTTGTTTATCGGAAGGTCCTGACCGTCCTCTCCTCCAGGTGAGGCCTGCACCATCGTGTTGCGAGGAGCCACTCAGCAGATCCTGGACGAGGCGGAGCGCTCGCTGCACGATGCTCTCTGTGTGTTGGCTCAGACGGTGAAGGAACCACGAACGGTCTACGGAGGAGGTATGCTTTTTGATCAGCGTCCTGAGTAACATCTTTAACACTTTGACGAGTTACGTTCAATTAACGTTTGATCTCTTCTCTCGTGAAGGATGCTCTGAAATGCTGATGGCCAAGGTAGTGACAGATTTGGCCAACAGGACCCCAGGGAAGGAGGCCGTTGCCATGGACTCGTTTGCCAAAGCTCTGAGGATGGTAAATGACCACAGTTTTCTTAATCTGGACAGATTATAATTGTTTAAGAAGGTGTAGTATGGGTCACGAGGTTGTTGAAAATTCACTAGGATTCTGCGTGTCTTTAACTTCAGGTCCAGAAATGAATAGTAATTAGGTTCACATTTTCTTGAATCACTTCTATGAACTGGCGAGTAAAAACTAGTTCAACTACTCTTTAGTAACTACATTTTAAGCATTTTACAACCAAACCAAAGTCGACCTGTACTGTATAGAGCTGGCTTTGCAATGTCTTCCTTAGACTATTTAAGAAAAGCTGAACCATTTTGTTTTGGTGTTTGTTCCCAGATTCCAACCATCATTGCTGACAACGCAGGCTACGACAGCGCTGACCTGGTGGCCCAACTGAGAGCCGCTCACCAGGAGAACAAGAACTCTTGTGGCCTGAGTGAGTCCATCTTCCTCACACGTGTGATCAGAAGTGAAAACATGCCGCAACTATTTCCTCCGTACTCTTTTTCTTCAGACATGATCGAGGGCACGGTCGGCGACATGTCCGAGATGGGCGTCACAGAGTCGTTCCAGGTGAAGCGTCAGGTTCTGCTCAGTGCGTCTGAGGCGGCCGAGATGATCCTGAGGGTCGACAACATCATCAAAGCAGCTCCCAGGTCAGTTTTGATCGCACTGCTGTCATGTCGAGGTTCTATATGTCATGCTTGTGTTATTGACTTGTGATCTTGGCTTCCTCGCTGTAGGAAAAGGGTTCCGGACCATCACCCCTGCTAGAGTAACAGGAGGATGAAGAAGACCGAGGAGGGACTCTGACTATTTATCACATTGTTGTAGTTCCAATCCAGAAACGCTCCATCCTTTCCTTCCTGTTAAACCACTGTTAGTCTTGTCGACAGCCGGACCTCATCCGTGGCGAAGCTATTGTGAAGTAACAAGAACGCTTACAGCGTTTCTTTCTCAACATTAGCTAAGATCGATGCTATAGCTCCAGGCTGAACATCACGAGCCAGCATGAGGACGGAACAATTTCAATGTTTGTTTTGGTTACTGAAATAAATGAACCCATTCAGATCACCTGTGTAGTCTTGCTGTGTTCTTTTATAAACTCGTTTTAGCTTTGCATAGATAGTTCCTGTAAATGTCTACTGTAAACTATGATAACATTTTAGTTTATTTAAAAACGTGATTCAGTTGAACAAGGTGGTACTTCTGTAAAGTTTCTTAAATATAGTAATATACAAAATAATGTATATTCTCTTGATTCCATGTACAACTGTGGTCATTTTGCTGCTTTTACTTTACTTTTGCACCTTTTCAATTTTAGATTCAACTAAAAATCTAGTCATTCTAACAAGGTTCGGTCACGTGTTATCACATGGGGTTCACATTTGTTTTATACTTATTTGATCAACAATTTATGTTTACAAACTAGCCAATTTAAATATGGTTACTATGTTAAGATTCAAGGGTTAATATCAGTGAAGCTGCGTGGCTAGCATTAAGAGCTAACTAGCGTTAGCGGCTATCTTGACAAGACGTGATGCTAAGAATTCACTTGCTAATGTTTGCTGAAAGCAGGTACTTTACAAGTATCTTTAGAATTTTACAACCATTTAAGAGAAAATAAATATTTGAACAATCTTTTCGGTCAGTGTGGCTTCACCTTTATTCTTGCTTACAAGTTTAAAACATTACATGATTCGACTGTATTTTCTATTTGTTGACACAGCTTTCAGATAAGATGACATTTAAAATCCATGAACAATAACTCATATTCAACTATAATTCTATATTTTTTTAACGCATTATCTCGACCGTTTCACTTTCTCTGTAGAGTTTATTTGTGACCCAAATTGAAAAAGACCTTTACTTTATTACTGTGTATCCAAATGTCATTTGTCTGGATTTTTTTCTCTCTCTCTGAAAGCAGTTTGATCCAATCAGGGCAGAAGTTGAGCTTTATAAAGTCCTTGACTTCTGCCTCCCTGGAGTCAGCAACCATGAAGTCCCTGCTGCTGATTCTCCTGTGGACATGGACCGGGTCGGCACTGCTCAGGTAGGAGGTCAACGCTGAATCGAACCCCTTTTGATTGACAGGTTTTCAAGAGTCCTTCATATACGCAGGATCCCCCTGAAGAGGGGGCCTTCCATCCGGTCTCGCCTTCGGGCTGATGGACTGCTGGAGGAATTCCTTCAGGACCACCATCCCGACACTTTCAAAAGGCGCTACTCGCAGTGTTTCCCGCCGGGGACCCCCTCTCTGAGGGTGGGACAGACCAGCGAGAAGATCTACAACTTCATGGACGTAAGATAAATGATAATATTCCTTCGTTCAAATATTACTGAATAGAAAAAGTTGAATTAATAATGTTACATGTAGTTTCTCTCTACAATCCATGTCTTACATCAAGTCTCTAATACTAAATATTTCTTTACTTCAACTTGACATTTATCTACAAGTGACATTTGTGTGTCAGGCCCAGTATTACGGCGAGATCAGTCTGGGGACGCCAGAACAGAACTTCTCTGTGGTGTTTGACACCGGGTCGTCGGACCTCTGGGTGCCTTCGTCCTACTGTGTCACGCAGGCCTGCGGTAACACAAACACACAACACTACACCGAAACACATCTTATATAATTCTACCATCATAATTTCATATATCTGATCATTTACTTGTTTAACGTTTGTTTGACTCTTTATTGCAAAACCTTGTATTTATTGAGTCGGAGCAGCTCGACCCTGACTTGATAAGAAATCTGTGTGTTGTGTTTGCACGTGTGTGTGTATATGTGTGTGTGTGTGTGTGTGTGTGTGTAGCTTTGCACAGGAAGTTCAAGGCGTTCGAGTCCACCTCGTTCCGCCACGACGGTCGTATTTTTGGGATCCACTACGGGTCAGGACACCTGCTGGGGGTCATGGCCAGAGACACCCTGAAGGTGTGGGAGTAGATCAGTGTCAGTAGAATATTTCATCCTTCCAAACATTTCATCCTTTGAAATAAAACAAATATTACTGATTAAGGGGGGCAGAAAACCCCCTGTGAAAAATTTTAAATTGGTCCAATTTCAAAAATAAAAAACAATATCAGATTTTGTTCGGCAGTCACTTATAATCCATCTGAAACTTCTCTTTCCCTTCTCTCTAAAGAGTTTGGCATTATATTTTTTAAATGTATTTAGAAAGTTTCATATAGCAGATAATACGTTTTTTTTAAATGTTTTTTAAATTCACAATATATTTCTCATCTAAAAAATACTCTGTTTTTATCATTCCTGGATTGTTTCAACAAATTGGGATGATGAATTTCTGCCAGGTCGGCGGCTTGACGGCCCTGAATCAGGAATTTGGGGAGTCGGTGTACGAGCCTGGAGCCGCGTTCGTCATGGCCAGGTTCGACGGGGTCCTCGGGATGGGGTACCCCGCTCTGGCCGAGATCCTGGGAAACCCTGTTTTTGACAACATGATGGCTCAGAAGGCCGTGGAGAAACCCGTCTTCTCCTTCTACCTCAGCAGGTGAGTCGTGGCGTTTCACTGCCAGAGAAGGCAGGGTTTTCACCAGTTCATCTGTCTGCCTGTCTGTGAAGATAACTTGAAGAGCGATTAATCAGAATCAGAATCAGAAAACCTTTATTAGTCCCGCGAGGGGAAATTCGGTTTAACAACAGCAAGAGAAATAAAAACACCCAGAAATAAAAACGAGAAAGAAAATCTAAATAGAATAAAAGATAAATCTGCGCTATATAATATATACACAATCATATTTACATAAATAACAAGAGGTGCAGTTAAATAGTTATCTTGGTGTGTTCTTGTTGTGGAGTCTGATGGCAGCAGGGAGGAAAGACCTGCGGTACCTCTCCCTCACACACCGGGGATGGAGCATCCTATCACTGATGGAGCTCCTCAATGCCCTCAGTGTGTGCTGGAGAGGGTGAGACAAGTTTCTCCTCATGGAGCCCAGCTTGCTCCGCATCCTCCCTCCAGTCACTTCCTCCACAGGATCCAGGGGGCGCCCTAGGACGTAACCGGCCTTCTTAATAAGGCTGTCCAGTTTAGCCCTATCCTTTGCTGTCATGCTGCTCCCCCAGCAGACCACACCGTTGAAGATGGCAGAGGCCACTACCGAGTCATAGAATGACTTCAGGAGTGGCCCCCGGACAGCAAACGACCTCAACCTCCGGAGCAGGTAGATTCTACTCCGCCCCTTTTTATAAAGAGCAGCAGTGTTATCCACCCAGTCCAGGCGGTTGTTGAGGTGAACACCCAGGAACTTATAATAACTATATTGAAAGGAGGACAAGGAACAGTAACCTTTTGGTGATGTTTCTAATGTTTCTACTGGGTTGTGCTATTAGTTCTAGAAATATATATATATATATATATATACAGTATATATCACAATTACAACATGGGTGGAATGAGCTGCTTGTCAGAGGTCTGCGCTTTGAATGCTTTTCTATTTAACTCTAGATTTGGTCATAAAATATCATGAGAATGTGAGTCAGAATATATTTAAAAAGATTAAAACTGTTGATGAACGTATTGAGAATAATATAACACGTTTCAATAAATATAAATCAGCATTTTTTTTTTAAAGTTCAACTAATGTGTTGATTTAAGTGTGTCTTAAGTAAATCATGGACCTCTATCGTATCATCAGTATGTGTTTGTACAAAACCCTCTTTTTATTTAAATATTGACATTAGAAAATGTACTTAAGCCCCGCCCACTGGAAATGCTTTTATTTTCTGGAGATTATATCTTGTTTACTATAACCACACCTGCTCGGCTATGATTGGTCAAGCATTAGGGTTTGTCACTACGTGTCATAAACCCCAGAAGTCTCCACCTCCAAGACACTCATTGTATAAACAAAGCGGGGCATGATTACAACTGGCTGGAGGAGGAGTGAATCCATTATTACATTATGACGGACTCCGCTCTCGTAACCTCTCGTTCGCGGAGATTTCAGACGGGGGAGAACTTTATAAAGTAATAAGTTCAAAACATGGTCATGATGATGATGTATGGTCATCTTGGAGAAGAAGACTTCAACATTTGAAACATGTGAGTGAGTCAAGAGAGTTGGGTTTTCACATTAGTTACCCTTTAACTAATCGACAATTGTCTCTACGTCTGGAAAGACCCACTTAGAATTCCGAAAGTTCTGCAACAATTATTTGCTTCCAAATAATCTTTTTCGGTCACCTGCAGGAGGATGTACGGTGGAACCCCGGGAGGGGAGCTCCTGCTGGGTGGGATAGACGCAGCTCTGTACACTGGACCCATCAACTGGATCCCAGTGACCACCAAAGCTTACTGGCAGATCAAGCTGGACAGGTGCTTCAGATCACAGGACGTTTGAGCGGGAGAGGTGTTGTGACAAGAAGTATCTTTGGTCTCCTGCTCCAGCGTGGCTGTCCAGGGGGTGAACTCCTTCTGTCCGCGAGGCTGCCAGGCCATCGTCGACACGGGGACGTCTCTCATCACTGGGCCCACCAACGACATCCTGGTGCTCCAGCAGCTGATCGGAGCGACGCCCACCAACATCGGCGAGGTAAGAAGGAGCGAAGAGGATGATGGGCTTGAACTTGAAGTTGACTTGTGTGTGTGTGTGTGTGTGTGTGTGTGTGTTAGTATCTGATCGACTGTGCCAGGCTGTCCAGTTTGCCTCACGTGACCTTCGTCATGGGAGGCGTGGAGTACACGCTGACGGCCAAAGAGTACGTCAGGAAGGTGAGCGAGAAGAAGTGAAGAATCTTGGTTCCTGGTTCTTTTTCAAACCTTTTTGACCTCCTCACCACCGTCACCAGGAGATGCTCGGCGGCAGAGAGTTGTGCTTCAGCGGCTTCCAGGCCGTCGACATGATGTCTCCCGACGGACCCCTGTGGATCCTGGGCGACATATTTCTGACGGAGTACTACAGCATCTTCGACAGAGGACAGAACCAGATCGGTTTCGCTCATGCTGTACACGCGGCTGCTCCTCATTGACCCCGCGCTCGATCAATAATTACATCATCTCTACTTAAATTGAGGATTTATTTTTCCCTGTACAACAATAAAGAGAAGCCTGAGATTATTATCTACAAATATTCATGAATTAAAACATATATATTTACAAGTTACCGTTCTGTTGAAGCTGCTCAATAACTTATTTCATCATTGCAATCTTAAGTTTTTAATCTTCTCTGGGTAAAAATATGTTCATTGATGACTTTATTAGTGGTTGTTTGTGTGTGACTAGTGTTAAATAAGTATCATGTCCAGAATTAGCCAAAGATAACTTAATGAAATGAATTATGGGGATTAATTATCTTGTTCATGTGAATTCAGAAAAAAAGCTAAAAGTCGGTTCAAACACTATTTAGGTTTATTTAACAGGTGAATCCAAAAAAACAGCTTGAAAAAGTGAATAATGTTAAAATATTTTCAAGACTTTGACCCTATATCAACTGCTGACTCGTACATTAGCAAACATTCATCTTTGCTCTCATATTACTGTCATTACGGTGACAGTAGAACCATCCAAACCTAGACCAGCCTCACCTCATCAAAACCTACGCAGGGTTCAGGTATAATAACTCATGAACCATCGTAGCGAATAAAAAAGTTGGAATTGTTCTGTGAACCAGAAAGGGAGAACTTGGGGTGGGGGCGTCCTTTTTAAAGTTATAAACAAAAATTTATATCTATGTAGCGCCCAGGTTCAGCTTCATCGGAAATGAAACACTCCAAAAACACATCCAAATACCTCAATACTGCTCGTCTGTAACGTCCATCTTCTATTTAAGCCTCAACATGAGGAATTATTCCTGAAAAAACTTAAACAAGTCTGTATTTTTAAGATTGTTTTTAGCAGATGCTGCCGGTCAGCAGCGTAAATCTTTCACACTGACACTTGCAATGTGTTTTTCATGAGGAAAGATGTCAGACAGCAACTGAAAGAATAATAACGTCTGCTACAAACAAACTTAGAATACAAGATGGATGTTACAGACGAGCACCATGGTGGTATTTCAATGTTTTTAAGTGTCTTTTTG